>NC_142687.1:61020000-61323333 GCF_056320005.1 Nelumbo lutea
GCTGATTTAGGAAAACATAAGGTTTATTATGGTTATCCAAATAAATCTAAGGTTAAATGCTTGAATTGCAAGACTGTCAAAGTCTACCTATGATCGATGATCAATTGATTAATCCGAACCCTTGAACCAGAATACGGTAAGACTGATTTCTCTTGTTTGATATTACTATTGCTTTCTTGTTTTTTTAGAATTTTTAATTATTTAATTTTCCCCCTCTATTGTATTGCGCATTCGGCTAAGAAATTATTCCCTAGCTCCCTGTGGGATTCGACTTAGTACCACTATTACTACAAAAATTTTATTGTGTGACTAGCATTAATTTTGAGGGCTTCGACAACCCGTCACTACCCCAACCAACTTGGCAGTACATCAGTGTTAGCCTTGGTAGGATAAATCTTCCAAGATCTATCCAACTGCTCTCAAGATTCTAAACTTGCACGAGTCTCATAAGTGTCCAATTTAAGGGTATTAGACACAAACACACCACAATGACATGAATCAATTATGTACTTTATTCATTTACAATAAATGTCAAAAGATACATCAATCTGATTGGTGCTAAGGGCATAACTGTCTAATAAGGTATAAGCCCATACTTTCCACGTGTTTCTCAAACACTTTCTATGTTAGTGGCTTAGTTAATGGGTCCAAAAACTTGATAGATATGATTATAACCCTAGCAAGTGCACTAATTATCAAGTAGTATAAAAATATCGCTCCCACGAGGATTTAACAAAATAAGTATTAGAACTACATCTTTCCTTAATTATTTGAGCAATCGAATTTCAGATTTGAGAATAAAAACTAATGAAAAAGTAGAAAAAGGAAAACAAGAGTAGAAGTAACAATGCTGAAGTATGTAACAATTGGTTGAATTTGCTAGGGCTTTTGGTCCACCTAACCATTCCAATGAATAATAATGGATGAGATTATCCAAGACAATTTGTCATTCCCATAAGCTGAATTCTTTCTAACTTTATTTAATATTCTCTCTCGAGATATACTAAAACTACTTCTATCAG
Source organism: Nelumbo lutea (assembly GCF_056320005.1). Lineage (NCBI taxonomy): Eukaryota > Viridiplantae > Streptophyta > Magnoliopsida > Proteales > Nelumbonaceae > Nelumbo > Nelumbo lutea. The sequence goes on from NC_142687.1 coordinate 61,021,023, forward strand.
ATAACCCCTCGATCTCTCGACTAGAGTTCTCAAGATAGAAGCGCATTAAGCAAGATAATTCATAGACTATATGGAAATCGTGATCTTGAATATATCAGAATAAAAATATATTCATTGATATGATTAGTCTTTCCACAACCCTAACTACAAATAAATCAGTTCATACTAGCAGAAGTAAAACAAACAAGAGGAAAGAAAGAACTCAAGGTTTTTCCCTTGGAGTTGAGATCTCCTCTTCTCCTTGCCGCCACCTTCTTCTTGCAAACTTCTTCCTTGATAGTTGGTTTGCTCCTCTACCTCTTGATGCCTCTCTAGTCCACCCCCACCCTTTTATATAGCTTAAGGGGAGGGGGTGGTCTCCTACTCATTCTTGAAGTTAATCTCTCAAAAATAGAAAGTCCTAGTCTAATTCTACTGTTATCTCTTTATCTAATGAACTCAATCTCTTTAGGTTTATGGGATTACATCATAAATTTAGATCTGATAAGACCCTTATCAGTTTCTTGTTCTTGGATTCGTATTAGACATCCGCTGCGAATTGGGCTGCTGTCAGGCTTTTCTGCAAATTGGGCTTCAGCTGCGGATTGGGCCTTCCTACGAATTTTCCCCGACTTCAGGCCCAGATTTGACTTCGATACATGCCGAATCTACGATAGCTCAAAACATGAAAGTTGTGGCTTTTTCTCTTATCTATCAATTGGGTTTTGAATCAGCCCAATCGGAGTTTGGATACGCGAGTTAGGCCTAGATTACTGAACGGTTCCGAAACTGTGAAAAATCATCCGATTTGCCTTTCTTTGCTCCTGATGCCTTCTTTCATGTCCTGAACCGAAATACAAGAAATATGAGTCTAATTAAATACTAATTAAGTATGCAAGACAGAATATTTGGGGATAAAAATGTGATAAATTCTACTCTCATCAGGACATCCCCTCTTCCAACTAACTCCCATAGTACATGGTACTTCCTCTCGATATGCTTTGACTTCGAGTGGGCTCGTAGCTTCTTAGCCTGAGCAATAGTTCCAGTGTTGTCACACAATAATGGAATGGGTAATGTGCTGGATGAAACTACTCCTAATTCCTGAAAGAACTTTTTCATCCAAACGGCTTCCTTGGTAGCTTCACTTGCAGCAATGTATTCGGCCTTGGTTGTGGAATCTGTGGTGGATCCCTGTTTGTTGCTTTTCCACCTAACAACACATGATCCTATCGTCAAGATATAACAAGATGTAGACTTTCTATCATTTAGATCTGACTGGAAATCGGCATCAGTATACCCCTGCATCTGTAGTGAACTACCACCGAATACCAAACAAAACTCTTTTATCCTTTGAAGGTATTTTAGTATGTTTTTCACAGCAGTCCAATGCTCCTGCCCTGGATTAGATTGGTATTTTCCTTACCACACTCACTGCTTGAGATATGTCAGGACGAGTGCACAACATGGCAAACATGATGCTCCCTATAGATGAGGCATAGGGAACCTCTTTCATGCCCTCAATCTCTTTGGGAGTCCTGGGAGACATACCCTTGGAGAGAGTGATTCTATGCTTGAAAGAAACATTTTCTTTCTTGGAGTTCTCCATGCTTTATCTCTTGACTATTTTGTCAATATAAGCAGACTACGATAATCCTATTATCCTCTTTGATCTATCTTTATAGAGTGGAAGACCTAGTATATAGGAGGCTTCTCCAAGATCTTTCATGGAGAATTGTTGTGAAAGCCACACTTTTACCGTAGTTAACATTCCAACATCATTCCCAAGAGGTAGAATGTCATCTACATACAGAACCAAGAACCTAACCTTATCCCCACTGGTCTTCCTGTAAACATAGGGTTCATTCAGATTTTGCTCAAAGTCAAACTGTTTGACGATAGAGTCAAATCGGATGTTCCAACTCCTAGAATCTTGCTTAAGTTCATATATGGATCGGTTGAGTTTACATACCATGTGTTCCTGACCTGCAACTATTAAACCTTGTGGTTGCTGCATATAGAATTATTTAGTAAGATCTCCATTCAAGAACACAATTTTGACATCCATTTTCCAAATCCCATAGTCATGGTAAGCTGCTATAGCTAGTAGGATCCAAATGGATGGCCACAGGCAAAATGGTTTCCTCATAATCGATTCCTTCTTTCTAAGTGTACCCTTTTGCCACAAGACGAGCCTTGTAGGTCTCAACTTTATCATTGGGGCTCTTATTCCTCTTATAGATCCATTTGCAACCAATTGCTTTTACCCCAGGGGGCGGATGTACTAGAGTCCAGACTCCATTGGTCTCCATTGAGTCCATCTCAACTCTCATGGCATCTACCTACTTCAAGGATTCTATGTCCAACATAGCTTCAGTATAAGTCACGGGATCCTCCTCACTAATCGTAGTTTCCACCAAGTAACTTTCTTGGTCATAACCGTAACGAATTAGAGGCCTAGAAACCCGGGTAGATCTTCTAAGTTGGTTATTTTCTGGAGCTGGTGGGACATCTCCCATTACCCCTGGGCTGTCCTCATCAAGAATAACTTCCTGATAATGATTATCCAGGATGTAATCTTCTTCTAAGACACGGGCATTTTGACTACAAAACACCTTTTTTGTTCTTTTGGATCATAGAATAAGTAACCCACAAAACCTTTGGGGTAACCTATAAATATGCAACGACTGGTCTTGGATTCTAATCTGTCGGACAACCCCAAATTTTCAAGTGTCTCACACTTGCTTTCTTACCGGTCCAAAGCTCATAGGGAGTCTTCGGAATGGATTTGGTTGGAAACAGGTTCAACACGTATATTCTGTTAGACAGTTTTGTATGCCTTTAGCTTCAATCAAGATGATGTATTTTATGAGTTTATTGTAAATGAATAAAAGTGCATATTTGATTCATGTTTCCTTGGTATGTTTCAGTGCAATACCCTTAAACTGGACACTTAATGAGACTCGTATTAGTTTAGAATGTTCACAGCCAGTGGGTTGGTCTAGGGAGACCTATCCTGACAAGGCTGACACTGTGGTGCCACCAAGTCGGTTGGAGTGGCCTGTCTCAGCTGCCAGGGTGAGACCCTAGGCACATACAGTGTAGGATTAATTGAATCTTTGAACTGGACCAGATTTCTAGTATTGCCCTGGACCTTGGAGCTTGATGGAAAAAACTGGAAAATTACACCTGACCGCTAGACTCGATTATGATACTGCACTAAGTGTCGGATTGGGCTGTCTTTGATGTACCAATCAGTGAGATCCTTAGCGGGGGTCAAAACCTTGGTATGTTGGGACAGTCTGAGAATTCATCTGAGTGGGTGATCATAGTGACAGGATGAGTCCCTTTGTCGGACAAAGTTAATGATCGGGGATGCACTCTCACTGATGGAAACCAAGACTACTGGCAGCCGATTTCAATCGTTGAGATTTGTTTTTGCAAAATATATTTTATATGAGATATAAAAGTATATATATTATGGTTTCGAAATGATTTGCAAAAGGTTTTAATTCCCAGGATCCATATAAGCAGAGAGTGCAACACTTTTCCTTGCAGCCGAGGGAGAGGTCCTCTCTTGTCGGGCAGTGTATGATCATTATGGGCTGAGAGGTTAAGTGTAAGACCATTGAGGATAATACCTGATGGGCTAATCTTCCATCTGCCCACAAACCCTGGGTGTTACAAGGTGGCTTGGCCCAGGGACCACTTAGGGTAAGTGTTGGGCCCATAGAACCCATCTGATGGGTTTCAGGGGGTGCACTATCCATAACAATGTATTTGGCCAGGCCTTGTAACAAAGGCTAGGCTGAACCCATGTGGCTGATGTGTAGATCAATATTTGGGTCCCACGCCATACAAGGAAGTCCAACTGGGCAGCAGTTTGGAAGGCTGAATGAATACATAACCTTAAATGGGCCTTAAGCCCATTTCGAACTGGGCTAATTTGATTAGTCACTTAAGGGGCAAATTATGAGATGGATCAGCTGATAGGATTGGACCCAGACCCTATCCACTTAGAGAGACCAAGATCTAAATGAGACTTAAATCTGAAAACCTCCTAATTAGATTAGGAGATGGCTGATCTAATCTACAGATAAGATAAGGGTTATCCTTTATCATTTAAAGGAACTTCTAATCCAAATATGATTTGGGTTAGCAACTCCTAATTGGATTAGGAGCTGATCCCTTTAGGTCTATAAAAGGAAGAGGGGGTGACACCCTTTAGACATGCAATGCAAGCTACACATCCTTGTCTTCAGAGCTGAGATTATCAAAAGAGAGAATTCTACACCCTGCAAATATTCTCTTGTCGCCTCCTTCCTGCAGCCGCCGCCTACAGCAGTTCGATCTCCAATTGTTGGGAGAAATCAAGATTTGATCTTGATACCAGTCTTTTAGAGAAAATATTGGTGGGAGTTGTATTCACAAGCCGTCCAGTTGATTCTTGAGAAGGGTCAAGTTCTTTTGGAAGAACACTGTTGATTCTGCTCCACCCTGCACTGCGCCAATTTTAGTGGGAGCAGATTTTGGATCATTCCTTGGGCGTAAACACCTCCATTGGGAGATACTACTTCTCCATATCAGGTATTATCTCTCCCTACTCCTTTTGGTTCAGATCGGGTTCAGTTTATGGTTCAAGAATGATCCTTGAAAATATGATTTTCTAAATGGGGAATTCGATTCCCAGTTGAAGGGAGAGAAAAATTTTTGAAATTCACCCCCTTATTCCGCAATCTTTGGGCGTCGATGTGATGGATTTCCTATCCTTTCATATTGCAGTCTCTAATGCGTAATCCAAAAGGATGTGGGTAGTTCCGAGTGTATGAGAAGTGATCTGACCATATCCAATAGAGTCCGGTTCCCCCTTTCTGACACACCGTTTAACTGTGGTGTAGCAGGGGGAGCTAGTTGTGATAGTATCCCTTTTTATTTTAAGTAGTCGCTGAATTCGTCAAAGAGGTATTCGCCTCATCGATCTAATCTAAGGGCCTTAACTTGTCTCCCCAACTGTTTCTTAACTTCTTGCCTGAACTCTTTGAACTTTTCAAAGGATTCAGACTTGTATCTCATTAGGTACACGTAACCATACCATGAGTAATCATCAGTAAAGTTTATAAAATAAATATGCTGGTTACGTGTCCTAACATTCAGGGGACCACATACATCAGTATGTAAAAGGTTAAGTGTGCATGTAGATCTTTCAGGCTTATCAGTTAATGGTCATTTTGTCATCTTACTCTTCAGGCAAGGTTCACAGGTTGGAAGACATAGAGACCATTCTCAAGTTCTCCGTATGTGAGGAATTTGTTATTCAATTTAATAGTAATCAAATTATTGAATATGATAGAAAAACCATCTATACACAATTTTGAGACAGAAATCAAATTTCTTCTTAAATTAGGTATAGAAAGACAATATTTAAGTACAATTGTTCATTCTCTGAGAAATAGTTCTACAATTGCTATGGTTGTAGCTGCAACTATTGTAGAAGTCCCCAAGTAGAGCATCACTTCTCTATCACCTAGTCTTCTGCTTATCTTGAACCCCTACAGTGAGTTACACGCATGAGTTGAAGCCTGGAGTCAATACACTAGGAAGTAGAAGTGACCAATAAATTGGTCTCTATGATAAAAGATTCAAAATTACCTTGCTTATTAGTCTCTGGAAATTGAGGACAGTTCCTCTTCTAGTGGCCGGTCTGTTTGCAGAAGTGACAAGTATCCGATGCCTTATCTTTCTTCCGCTTTTTAGTTTTGTTACCCTTCTTCTAAGCCTTCCTTTTAGCCTTTCACTTTTTCTTGCCCGATTTGCCACCTTCAATAAGCATGGCTATCGGCTTATCCTTCTAAATCAGTTCTTCGACCCTCTGCAACATATTGCTGAGTTCCTGAAGGTTAACATTTAGCTTATTAATGTTGTAATTCATGATAAATTGATTGAAGGAGGGAGGTAAGGAATTGAGGACAGCATCAATTTTGGTGTCATGATCTAGCCTAGACCCGAGAGCCTCTAGTTCATTAATATAACCCATCATCTTAAGACAATGGTCATGAACCTGTTGGTTCTCGGTCATTTGTGCAGTCATAAACAATTTTAAGACCTTTTGTCGAGTAGAACAGTTCTGCTCTCCATACATAGTCTTTAGACTATCAATATATTCTTGGACACTTTGATCTTATCGAATTTTCGCTGTAATGGATTGTCGAAAGAGGCTATAATATAACATCGGGCAAGAGAGTTTTTCTCTTCCCATTCTTGATACTCTCTTCTTTGAGCCTTAGAAGCCCTATCACCTGGACGATCCAGAGCAGGGTTCTTAGCAATTTTGTCCAATTTCTCAAATGTCAGAACCAGCATAAGGTTTCAGAACCAATCAGCATAATTGGGGCCCTTGAGTTTGTTATCCAACAATTTGGTGAAGTTTCCGTTTGCCATTTCTGGTAGTGGCAAGGCAGATTTGTAAGTCCACAACCTAATTGATTCATGTCATCACATAGAAAAGGCTTTTAATCTATGTTCCATTTCCATTTTGGGCATCTCTGAGATTCCTTCCAATCTCAATTCCGTTTGCCATTTCTGGTAGTGGCAAGGCAGATTTGTAAGTCCACAACCTAATTGATTCATGTCATCACATAGAAAAGGCTTTTAATCTATGTTCCATTTCCATTTTGGGCATCTCTGAGATTCCTTCCAATCTCAATGATGGAGACAGTTATGTCTCTAGAAATGTGGAAAACCAAATAGGTTGCATGAAGCCAACTGTTTCAGCTGCAAAACTCCACCACCTTCTGTGAAGGATCTCATCCACTCATCTTATGAGCTTTCCCTTTGGCCTCTATCAAACAAGGTTTATAGCCATTTTAGGTTAAACCTTTTTGTCCAGTAAGTGCTCAACCATCATGTTTGTGAACGCCAAGGTACCGTGAGAGAGTCTTCCATTTTAGGATAGGCCCCTCCCACATCGTTCTATGACGCCCCTATCATCTCATGAAGCATTCTAGCCAACTACATTAGTAGATGGATAACCCAATTTTATGGTGCATCCCCACCCATCGATACAGTCAACCTTCATACTAATGATGGAAGGCCTTTAGAGAATTCATCGTATGAAATTCCCTATCACATGCACTTATGTTTAATGGAGGGATCGAAAAACTCCTTAGATCTAATTTAGGTCAAACCAAAATGGCTCCCACTGGGTTTCATAAAGCCAAATTTAGATGGGCCTAAACGGCTAGGGTTCCGCACGGTTTCTCTTGGGGAGGAAGCTACTATGGGGCCTACCATGTAGGGAGATCATCCGATGATCTTAAGTACACCATGGCAATGATGTGCATTCATCCATGGTGTGCGTAAGAGCCACTATCGAATCAGCATGGGCCAAGTGCTTATGGCCCATGAATGTAGCACATCTCACATCCATACATCACATGCATGAAATCTATAATTGATCCAATCAATTAAATAACTGTAAAACCCATATATAAAGGCCATAATATTATCAATTAATATTATCTAGGTATATGACTGAACTGCAAAGAGCAGTTCGGCCCATATAGCATTTATGCTGAATTGTGCTAAAGCAGTTTTAACAGATTAAAATTGGGTTTGACATATGTGGGCTAAATTGCATCTTGCAATTAACCATCAATCCCTTGGCCCATATAGAAAATTTTGGGGCTGAGAACAGCCCTCTATCGAACCACAGATTTGATCCAACCAATTTGGTCCAATTTAGTCCGAATGGGTCTAGGGTTTGATGTTTAATTCAAGATTCAATTCAAGAAGATGATCTGAAATTAAACAACTGATGCATGGCAATCAAGAATCAATAAGAGGGTTGTTCGTATGACTGTCACCCTGCAAAACAAAGATCAGTTCGCAGTATGCAATTTCCAAAACTGCAAATTACAGATCATTGAACCTGAATTTGCAAAATTCTCTCCTTTGCGCTTTCTGCTTCGACTTCGAATGAAATAAAATAGGAAACCTAATTTTCTAGTATTATTACATTAGATTCGAATTCCTATACAATCCATCTAAAAATCAAAAAATAAAATTAATTACAGACCAAGAATGAATAGAATAAATCAACAGGTGTGCAGATTTCTTGTGCCATTTAAAGAATTCGATCTCCACCATACGACAACCCAAAATCCAAGAAAAATATATATAATAACTCTAAATATAAAACAGATTAATAAAGATTTTATTCCAGATCATTCGCCCAAAAACTGGGAACAAATTTCCTAGAAAAACATTAACTGCGCAAATCGGGTAGAACGCCTTCTGTCCATTTGCGCAGATCCAAATCTGGTTTAATTCAGTTCAAGATTTGAACTTGGCTCTAATACCACTAAAGGGATGAGAGATCCATCATATGGATGGCCGAACCCTATAGGAAGGTTGGGCAAAATTTCAAAAATTTCTCTCTCTCCCATCTGGGAATCGCATTCCCTATTTTAGAAAACTACATTTTCAATGATCAATCTTGAAACAAAGCAGACCAGATCTGAAACCAAAAGGGAGGAGATGGATATACCTGATATGGAGTAGCAATAACTCCCAATGAAGGTGTTCAGGCCCAAGGAAAAATCTAAAAACTGCTACCACTAAAGATGACACAGTGTGAGGTGAAGCAGGATCAGTAGGATGGCTCTTCAGCAAGAACCAAATTCTTCTGTAAGAATGGGGTAGAGGACTGGTGAACACTGAATGGATGGGAGATCCATCATATGGATGGTCGAACCCTATAGGAAGGTTGGGTGAAATTTCAAAAATTTCTTTACTCCCATCCGGGAATCCTATTCCCAGTTTAGAAAAACTGCATTTTCAAGGTTCGTTCATGTAACCGAACCAGACCAAATCTGAAACTAAATTAAGGGAGGGATATACCTAATACAAAATCCACGCAAGAATGCTTCTCCCAACGTAGGTGTTCATGCCCAAAGAGAGTACCAAATCCTCCCTCCACTGAAAATGACACAGCTTAGGGTGAGGCAGGATCAGCAGATAGTTCATCACCAAGAACTAATGATTCTTCAACAAAAATCGAATAGGATAGTGAGCACAACTTCTAGATTGTTTCTTCTCACAAGAAACAATATCAAGATCTAATCTTGATCGAATCCAAGAATTGGAGATCAAACAGGGTGGGGCGGCAAGAGCATGAAGAAAAAGAGTAGAAGGTAAGAACATTCTAACTATGTTGTCTTCTCTCTATATTCAGTGAATGTCTCTTTGGAGGTTCACCCTGCTCTCTTATTTATAGCCTTAAAAATAAAATTTCCGAATTCCATTAGGAGTTTCCTAATCCAAATCTTTTATTTGGATTTGGACTCTTTAAGTGATAAGGATAATCCCTTATTTTATCTATAGATAAAGATCAACCTTTCTAATCAAATTATGAGTTCCTTTGGTCCAAATCTTTATTTGGATATGGACTCTTTAAGTGGATAAGGATAATCCCTTATCTTATCTGTTGATCCAAATCACAGGTCGCCCCTATTTAATTAATCTAATTAACCTAGTTCAAAATGGGCTTTTAAGCCCATTAAGCTTTCATTCTCACCACCACTTTAATGCTGGCTAGCTTAGCACTCTTTATATGGCATGGGACCCTATCATTGATCTACACATCAACCACATGAGTTCAGCCTAACCTCTGTTACAAGGACTGGCCGAATTCACTACTGAATTGTTAGACAGTTTTGTATGCCCTTAGCTTCAATCAAAATTGATGTACTTTATGAGTTTATTCTAAATGAATAAAAGTGCATATTTGATTCATGTTCCCTTGGTATGTTTCTATGTAATACCCTTAAACTGGACACTTATTGAGACTCGTGTTAGTTTAGAATGTTCACAGCCAGTGGGTCGGTCTGGGGAGACCTATCCTGACAAGGCTAACACTGTGGTGCCACCAAGTCGGTTGGGTGGCTTGTCTCAGCTACCGGGGTGAGACCCTAGGCACATACAGTGTGGGATTAATTGAATCTTTGAACTGAACCAGATTTCCAGTATTGCCCTGTACCTTGGAGATTGATGGGCAAAACTGGAAAGTTACACCCGACCCCTAGACTCGATTATGATACTACACTAGGTGTCGGATCGGTCTGTCTTTGATGTACCAATCAGTGAGATCCTTAGCGGGGGTCAAAACCTGGGTATGTTTGGACAATCCTAGAATTCATCTGAGTGGGTGACCATAGTGACAAGATCAGCCCCTTTGTCGGACAAAGGTAAAGATCGGGGATGCGCTCTCACTGTTGGAAACCAAGACTGCTGGCAGCCGATTTCAACCATTGAGATTTGTTTTGCAAAGTATATTTTATATGAGATATAAAAGTATATATATTATGGTTTCTAAAATGTTTGCAAAAGGTTTTAATTCCCGGGATCCATATAAGTGGAGAGTGCAACACTGTTCCTTGCAGCCGAGGGAGAGGTCCTCTCTTGTCGGGCAGTGTATGATCATTAAGGGCTGAGAGGTTAAGTGTAAGACCATTGAGGATAATACCTGATGGGCTAATCTTGCATCTGCCCACAGTCCCTGGGTGTTATAAGGTGGCTTGGCCCGGGGACCACTTAGGGTAAGTGTTGGGCCCATAGAGCCCATTTGATGGGTTTCAAGGGGTGCATTGTCTTAACAGTGTATTCGACCAAGCCTTGTAACAAAGGCTGGGCTGAACCCATGTGGCTGATGTGTAGATCAATGCTTGGGTCCCACGCCATACAGGGAAGCCCAACTGGGCAGCAGTTAGGAAGGTTAAGTGAGCACATAAGCTTGACGGGCCTGAAGCCCATTTCGAACTGGGCTATTTATTTAGTTAATTAAAGGGGCGAATTCTGAGATAGATTAGCAGTTAGGATAGGGTCTTAACCCTATCCACTCAGAGAGTCCAGATCTAAATGTGATTCAGATCTAGAAACCTCCTAATGGGATTAGGATAAAGCTAATATAATCTGCCGATAAGATAAGGGTTTATCCTTATCACTAGAAGAGAAGGCTGATCCAAATATGATTTGGATAAGCACCTCCTAATGGGATTAGGAGCTGATCTTTTCAAGTTAACAAAAAGGAGGAGGGGGCGGCAGCCTTGAGAGAGACCAAGAAAAACACATCAGATCCTCTTTAGTGCTGAAATCAAGAAGAGAGAATTCTGCACCCTGCGAATACTCTCTTGCCGTCTCCCTGCTCTTGCCGCCCTGTTTGCCAGTTCGATCTCCAGCTGTGGGAGAAGTCAAGATTGGATCTTGACATCAGTTCTTTGAGAAAGGATTGAAAAGGGAAGCTGTGCTCACGTTCCATCCTATTGTTTCTTGTGAATGACAGAGTTCTTGGGGAAGAACACTGCTGATTCTGCTCCATCCTGCACTGTGCCATCTTCAGTGGGAGCAGTCTTTGGATCCTTCCTTGGGCGTGAATACCTTCGTTGGGAGATATTACTTCTCCGTATCAGATATTATTCTCTCCCATTCCTTTTGGTTCAGATATGGTTCAGTTTAAGGTTCAAGATTGATCATTGAAAATATGATTTTCTAAATAGGGAATGTGATTCCCAATTGAAGGGAGAGAAAAATTTTTTAAATTCGCCCCTTATTCCGCATTCTTTGGGCGTCCATGGGGTGGATCTCTCATCCCTTCAGTGGTATCAGATTCAGGTTCAAGTCTTGAACCATTTTGTTTCAGATCTGAACCTGCGCAATTAGGGAGAAGGCGTTCTACCAATTTGTGCAGATTTGGTTTTTGGGAAATTTGTTCCCAAAACAAATGGGCAAATAATCTGAAATTAATTTTAAATAAATCTGATTATTATTTAGAATTGTTCTTTATAATTTTCTTGATTTATGGGCTGTTCGTACAAGAGGAGATCGAAATCTTTGTTTGCGCAGGGAACCTGCGATTTTGCTGTTCTTGATTTATTTTGGGTCTATAAATATTTTTTTTTTTATTTTCTAGACTCAATGTATAGGTATTCGATCTAATGTAATTATTAATAGAAATAGGATTTCTATTTATTTTTATTTTGGATCGAAGTTGGCGGCACAGAGAAGGAGATTTCGCAGATGAGAAAAATGCTATATGCGATTTGCAGTTTGTGAAACTGCATTCTGTAATTAACCTCTGTTTTGCAGGAAGGATTGTGCGAACAACCCTGTTTGACTGATTCTTGTTTTTCCTTTTATCAGTATTTAATTTCAGATTATTTTCTTGAATTAAGGATTTAATTAAAAATCAAACACTAGACCCATTCGAACCAAGATTGGTTCAAAACTCTTTGGACCAATTCTAGGGTTTAATCAAGGCTGAAAGTCAGCCCTAATTTCCCACTAATGGGCCTAAGGATTGATATTTAATTAAATGGTTAATTCGGCCCAGCCTGTAAAGTCCCAGTTTTAAATAGTTAAAACTACAAAAGCCCATTTTAAAAGATAAAGCAATATGGGCCGAACTGGGTAACCCTAATTCAGCCCATATACCTAGATAATATTAATGGTTAATATTATGGAATTTTAACGGGCTTCCAATGGGCCTTACAGATAATTAATTGATTGGATCAATTTATCCTTGCATGTGATGTATGGATATGTGATGTGCTGCGTACATGGGCCATAAGTACTTGGCCCATGCTCATTCGATAGTGGCTCTTGCGCACACCATGGCTGAATGCACATCATTGCCATGGTGTCCCTATTGGTCATTGGATGACTTCCCTCAGTGGTGGGCCCCACACCTCATCAAGAGGTTACGTGCGGACCCTAGCCGATTCAAGGCCCACCGAAATCTGGCTTTATGAAAGATAGTGGGAGCCACTTTGGTTTGACCTAAATCAAACTAGGCGTAATTTGTTCCCTCCAGCTAATATGAGTGCATGTGATAGGGAGATTCATATGATGAACTCTCTAAAGGCCTTCCATCATTAGCATGAGGATGGGTCCTTCAGTAATGAGGAAACGCACCAGAAAATGGGCTATCCATTTGCTGTTGGGCTTGTCTGAGTGTTTCATAAGATGATAGGGGCATCATAGACCGATGTGGGAGGGGCTTCACCAGAAAATGGGAACTTTCTCACGGTACCTTGGCGTTCACGAATATGATGGGTAAGCACTCACTGGACAGAAAGGTTTACCTGAAAATGGCTCTAGACCTTGTCTGAGAGAGGCCAAAGGGAAAACTCATATGATGAGTGGATGTGATCCTTCACAGAAAGGTAGTGGGGTTATGCAGCTGAAACAGTTGGCTCCATACACCCTATGTGATTTCCCACATTTTCAGAGACAACCCGTAGTCTCCATCACTGAGAAAGGAGGGAAATCTCAGAGACGAATAAATGGAAATGGATCGTAGATTAAAATCCATATCTATGAAATGAACATGAATCAAATTAGGTTGTGGACTGATGTTTGCTCTTTTATCAGAAAATGGCAAACGGATCTTTGCCTCCTTTCTTTAATCCGTTCATCATGAACTATAACATGAACAAGCTGAATGTCAGCTTACAAGAGCTCAACAATATGTTACAAAGAGCTGAAGAACTGATTAGAAAGGATGAGCCTGTAGTCATGCTTGTTGAAGCGGGCAAGACAAGCAAGAGAAAGAGGAAGGCAAAGAAGCCTCAGAAGAAAGCTGCTAAGAGCAAGAAGCAGAAGAAAGACAAAGCATCGGATGCCTGTCACTTCTGCAAGAAAACCGGCCACTGGAAAAGGAACTGTCCTGCCTACCTGGAATCCAAGAAAGGTAACTTCGAAACTTGTGTTATAGAAACCAATTTGTTGGTAGCTTCTGCATCCTGGTGTATTGACTCCGGGGCTTCAACTCATGCTTGTAACTCACTACAGGGGTTCAAGGTAAGCAGAAGGCTGAGTGAAGAAGAAGTCACACTCTTCTTGGGGACTATTGCAACTGTTGCAGCCGCGGCCAAAGGAACCGTGGAATTAATTTTTAGAGAAGGAATAATTGTACTGAAAGACTATCTTTATATGCAAAATTTAAGGAGAAATTTGATTTCTGTCTCAAAACTGTGTGCAGATGGTTATTCTGTCATCTTTAGTAATACGATTACTATTAAAAGAAACAACAGATTCATCGCATACGGGGAATTGGAGAACGGTCTCTATGTTCAACATCCTTCTCTAGAAACTAACATAACCGAAACTACGTCGGCTGAAATCCCTAAGAAGAGAGCTCGTGATACAGTTAATCCCACGTGTCTATGGCATTATCGACTTGGCCACATCGGTGTTGACCAAATCAGAAGGTTGGTAAAGGATGGCCCTTTGGATTTTCTAACTGTAGAAGATCTTCCCACTTGTGAGCCTTGCCTACAAGGCAAGATGACGAAACGACCATTTAACGGTAAGCCTGAAAGATGTACGGGCACACTTGACCTAATACATACTGATGTATGTGGTCCCCTGAGTGTTAGGACACGAAATCAACACGTGTATTTCATCACATTCACAGATGATTTTTCACGATACGGTTACGTGTACCTAATGAGACACAAGTCTGAATCCTTTGAAAAATTCAAAGAGTTCAGACAAGAGGTCGAGAAACAGTTAGGGAGAGAAATTAAGGCCCTTCGATCAGATCAAGGTGGCGAGTATCTCTCTGACGAATTCAGGGACTACTTAAAGGACAATGGGATAGTATCACAATTAGCTCCTCCTGCTACACCACAACTTAACGGTGTTTCGGAGTGGAGGAATAGGACCTTATTGGATATGGTCCGGTCGCTTCTCATACACTCAGAGTTACCCATATCCTTTTGGGGTTACGCATTAGAAACTACGATTTATGTGCTGAATTGAGTTCCAACCAAATCAGTTCCGAATACTCCATATGAACTTTGGACCGGAAAGAAACCAAGTGTCAGACACTTGAAGATTTGGGGTTGTCCAACACACCTTAAGAGAATGAGTGCAGAGAAGTTGGAATCCAAGACCAGCCGTTGCCTATTTGTAGGCTACCCAAAAGGCTCTGTAGGTTACCTATTCTATGACCCAAGTGAGCAGAAAGTGTTCTGTAGTCGTAATGCGCAATTCTTGGAAACCGACTATATCCTGGACACCCATCGTCAGGAAGTTGTTCTTGATGAGGAGAGCTCAGGAGCAGTGGGAGATGTCCCACAAGTTCCAGGTAGTGACCAACCTAGAAGATCCACTCGGGTATCCAGGCCACCAGTCCGTTATGGTTATGACCAGGATAGTTACCTGGTGGAAACCTTGACTAGTGAGGAGGATCCCGTGACTTACAGGGAAGCTATGTTGGATATAGATTCCCAGAAGTGGGTGGAGGCCATGAGAGCAGAGATGGACTCAATGCAGACCAATGGAGTCTGGACTCTAGTAGATCCGCCCTCCGGGGTAAAAGCAATCGGTTGCAAATTGATTTACAGGAGGAAGAAGGGCCCCGATGGTAAGGTTGAGACCTTCAAGGCTCGTCTGGTGGCAAAAGGGTACACTCAGAAAGAGGGCATCGATTATGAGGAAACCTTTTCGCCTATGGCCATGCTTAAATCCATTAGGATCCTGCTAGTTGTAGCAGCATACCATGATTATGAGATTTGGCAAATGGATGTCAAAACTGCATTCTTGAATGGAGATCTTACTGAAGATATCTATATGCAGCAACCGCAAGGCTTCATTACTACAGGTCAGGAAAACATGGTATGTAAACTTAATAAATCCATTTATGGACTTAAGCAAGTTTCTAGAAGTTGGAACATTCGTTTTGACTCTGCCGTCAAATCGTTTGACTTCGAGCAGAATCCGGATGAACCCTGTGTCTACAGGAAGTACAGTGGAGATAAGGTTAATTTCTTGGTTCTGTATGTAGATGACATTCTACTCATTGGGAATGATGTAGGTATGTTAGCTACGGTGAAAGTGTGGCTATCACAGCAATTCTCCAAGAAAGAACTTGGAGAAGCCTCCTATATACTGGGTCTTCGACTCTATAGAGATAGATCGAAGCGGATAATAGGATTATCCCAATCTACTTATATTGACAAAATAGTCAAGAGATACAGCATGGAAAATTCCAAGAAAGGAAATGTTCCTTTCAGGCACGGAGTCACTCTCTCCAAGAAGATGTCTCCCAAGACTTCTGATGAGATTGATGGCATGAAAGACAATCCCTATGCCTATGCCGTAGGGAGCATCATGTGTGCCATGCTGTGCACTCGTCCTGACATAGCTCAGGCAATGAGTGTAGTAAGCAGATTTCAGGCCAACCCAGGGCAGGAGCATTGGACTGCTGTGAAAAACATACTTAAGTACCTTCGAAGGACAAAAGAGTTTTGTCTAGTATTCGACGGTAGCTCACTACAGATCCAAGGGTATACAGATGACGATTTCCAGTCAGACCCAGATGATAGAAAGTCTACATCTGGATATGTTTTCACGATAGGATCGTGTGCTGTTTGCTGGAAAAGCAGCAAACAGGGGTCCACTGCAGACTCCATGACCGAGGCCGAGTACATTGCCGCAAGTGAGGCTGCCAAAAGCCGTATGGATGAAGAAGTTCATTCATGAGTTGGGAGTAGTTCTTTCTGACACATCACCCATCCCATTGTTGTGTGACAACAATGGAGCCATTGCTCAGGCTAAGGAGCCACGAGCCCACTCGAAGTCAAAGCACATCGTGAGGATGTACTACGTACTGCGGGAGATTGTTGATAGAGGGGACGTCCTGATTCAGAAGGTAGCGTCAGCGGAAAATATAGCAGACCCATTGACAAAGCCACTACCATAGAAAGTGTTTGAGAAACACGTGGAAAGCATGGGACTCCAGCTAGTACCTGATTGGACCTAAGTGCAAGTGGGTGCTATTAGACAGTTTTGTATGCCCTTAGCTTCAATCAAAATTGATGTACTTTATGAGTTTATTGTAAATGAATAAAAGTGCATATTTGATTCATGTTCCCTTGGTATGTTTCTGTGTAATACCCTTAAACTGGACACTTATTGAGACTCGTGTTAGTTTAGAATGTTCACAGCCAGTGGGTCAGTCTGGGGAGACCTATCCTGACAAGGCTGACACTATGGTGCCACCAAGTCGGTTGGGGTGGCATGTCTCAGCTACCGGGGTGAGACCCTAGGCACATACAGTGTGGGATTAATTGAATCTTTGAACTGGACCAGATTTCCAGTATTGCCCTGGACCTTGGAGATTGATGGGCAAAACTGGAAAGTTACACCCGACCCCTAGACTCGATTATGATACTGCACTAGGTGTCGGATCTGTCTGTCTTTGATGTACCAATCAGTGAGATCCTTAGTGGGGGTCAAAACCTGGGTATGTTGGGACAATCCGAGAATTCATCTGAGTGGGTGATCATAGTGACAGAATCAGCCCCTTTGTTGGACAAAGGTAATGATCGGGGATGCGCTCTCACTGTTGGAAACCAAGACTGCCGGCAGTCGATTTCAACCGTTGAGATATAAAAGTATATATATTATGGTTTCTAAAATGTTTGCAAAAGGTTTTAATTCCCGGGATCCATATAATTGGAGAGTGCAACACTGTTCCTTGCAGCCGAGGGAGAGGTCCTCTCTTGTCGGGCAGTGTATGATCATTAAGGGCTGAGAGGTTAAGTGTAAGACCATTGAGGATAATACCTGATGGGCTAATCTTGCATCTGCCCACAGTCCCTGGGTGTTACAAGGTGGCTTGGCCCAGGGACCACTTAGGGTAAGTGTTGGGCCCATAGAGCCCATTTGATGGGTTTCAAGGGGTGCATTGTCTTAACAGTGTATTCGACCAAGCCTTGTAACAAAGGCTGGGCTGAACCCATGTGGCTGATGTGTAGATCAATGCTTGGTTCCCACGCCATACAGGGAAGCCCAACTGGGCAGCAGTTAGGAAGGTTAAGTGAGCACATAATCTTGATGGGCCTGAAGCCCATTTCAAACTAGGCTATTTATTTAGTTAATTAAATGGGCGAATTCTGAGATAGATTAGTAGAGACTCTATCCACTCAAATAGTCCAAATCTCAATGTGATTCAGATCTAGAAACCTCCTAATGGGATTAGGATAAAGCTAATCCAATCTGCAGATAAGATAATGGTTTATCCTTATCACTATAAGAGAAGGTTGATCCAAATATGATTTGGATAAGCACCTCTTAATGGGATTAGGAGCTGATCTTTTCAAGTTAACAAAAAGGAGGAGGGGGCGGCAGCCTTGAGAGAGACCAAGAAAAACACATCAGATCCTCTTTAGTGCTGAAATCAAGAAGAGAGAATTCTGCACCCTGCGAATACTTTCTTGCCGCCTCCCTGCTCTTGCCGCCCTGTTTGTTAGTTCGATCTCCAGCTGTGGGAGAAGTCAAGATTGGATCTTGACATCAGTTCTTTGAGAAAGGATTGAAAAGGGAAGCTGTGCTCACGTTCCATCCTGTTGTTTCTTGTGAAGGACAGAGTTCTTGGGGAAGAACACTGCTGATTCTGCTCCATCCTGTACTACGCCATCTTCAGTGGGAGCAGTCTTTGGATCTTTCCTTGGGCGTGAACACTTTCGTTGGGAGATATCACTTCTCCGTATCAGGTATTATTCTCTCCCATTCCTTTTGGTTCAGATCTGGTTCAATTTAAGGTTCAAGATTGATCATTGAAAATATGATTTTCTAAATAGGGAATGTGATTCCCAGTTGAAGGGAGAGAAAAATTTTTGAAATTCACCCCTTATTCCGCATTCTTTGGGCCTCCATGGGATGAATCTCTCATCCTTTTATGAATACAGTGAACCCCTGAGTCCATCACTATGGGCTCTTAATGGGCCCAACATTTACACTAAATGGTCCTTGGGTTCAACCATCTTATGAAGGCCCAAGGACTGTGGGCAGATGCAAGATTATCCCATCAGGTATAACCCTCAATGGTCTTACACTTAACCTCTCAGCCATAATAATCAAACACTGCCCGACAAAAAATGACCTCTCCCTCGGCTGCAAGAGGCTGATCCTATCAGAGAGAGTGCATTTCCCTGACCATTCACTTTGTCCGACAAAGGGGCTGATCGTATCACTATGATTACCCACTCAGATGAATTCTCACCCTGTCCCAACATACCCTGGTTTTGACCCCCTCTAACGATCTCATTGATTGACATATCAAAGACAACCCAATCCGACACCTAGTGCAGAATCATAATCGAGTCTAGGGATTAAGTGTAACATTCTAATTTTGCCCATCTATCTCCAAGGTCCAGAGCAATACTGGAATTTTGGTCCGGTTTAGGGTTTCAAGAAAACCCACACTGCATGTACCTCAAGTCTCACCCTAGTAGTTGAGACAAACCACTCAAACCAACTTGGCGGTACATCAATGTCAGCATTTACAAGATAAATCTCCCCAGATCGATCCAATGGCTATGAAGATTCTAAATTAACACGAGTCTCATATGTGTCTAGTTTAAGGGTATTACACAGAAACACACCATAATAACATGAATCAAATATATACTTTATTCATTTACAATAAATGTCATAATGTACATCATGCTGATTGGAGCTAAGAGCATACAATGTTTAACAAGCACATCTTCAAATTGCCTCTTCTGCCAAGAAGCAAGGTCAAGAACAATTCTTGATCACTCCCACAAGTGGAGATCGAGATGGGTAGGGGTGGTAAGAACAGGGGAAAACTCTACAGACTGTTGTAATGTTTATTGTGTCTTTTGTATGTCCGCCTTGCTCTCGCATTTATAGCCTTAAAGAGACAAACTCCTATTCTGATTAGGAGTTTCCTAATCCAAATCTTTATTTGGATCTTGACTCTTTAAGTGATAAAGATAATCCATTATCTTATATGCAGTTTAAGATCAGTTTAATCCTAATTAAATTAGGAGTTTCCTTATCCAAATTTTTATTTGGATTTGGACTCATTAAGTGGATCAGACTTATCCTCCTATCCTTATCTATTGATCCAAACCTAGCTCTGCCCCTATTTAATTAATCTAATTAACCCAATTCGAATTGGTCTTTAGGCCTATTAAGTTGATGTGCTCACTTAACCTCTTAACCAGTTGCCCAGTTGCCTCTCCTTGTATGGCATGGGGCCCAAGCATTGATCTACATATCACCTACATGGGTTCAGCCCATCCTTTGTTACAAGGCCTGGCCAAATTCACTATAGGAGATAATGAATCTCTGAGTCCATCACCATGGGCTCTTAATGGGCCCAACATTTACACAAAATGGTCATTGAGTCCAACCACCTTATGAAAACCCAAGGACTATGGGCAGATGCAAGATTAGCCCAACAGGTATTACCCTCAATGGTCTTATACTTAACCTCTCAGCACACAATGATCAAACAATGCCCGACAAAAGAGAATCTCTCCCTTGGTTGCAAGGAGCATTGTTGCACATGGATCCCGGGAATTAAAATCTTTTGCAAACATTTTGAAACCATAATATATATATATATATATATATATATATATATGTATATCTCTATGATGAGAATAAAATTTATCATATTATTATCCCCAAATATTCAGTCTTTTATACTGAATTAGTACTTATTTGGACTCATATTTCTTGTATTTTGGTTTAGGGCATGAAAGAAGGCATCAGGAGAAAAGCAAGGCAAATCGGATGATTGTTCATAGTTTCAGCACCGTTCAGTAATCTGGGCCTAACGCTTGTATCCGAGATCCGATTGGGCTGATGCAAGACTCACTGAAAAGATAAGAGAGATAGCTACAACTTTCATGTTTTATGCTTTCACAGATTCGGCTTGCATCAAAGTCAAATCTGGGCCCGGATTCGGGGAAAATTTGTAGGAAGGCCCAACTCGCAGCTGAAGCCCAACTTGTAGAAAAGCCTTGCAGTAGCCCAATTCGCAGAGGAAGCCTAATACGAATGCAAGAACAAGAAACTGAGAAGAGTCCTACCAGATTTAAATTTGTGATGTAATCCTAGAAAGATAAAGAGATTGAGTTAACTAGATAAAGAGATAAGAGTAGGATTAGACTAGGACTTACTATTTTTGAAAGATAAACTCCAAGAAGGAGTTGGAGACCACCCCTTCCCCTTTATGTTATATAAGGGGATGGGGGGCAGACTAGAGGGGTATCAAGAAGCAAAGGAGTCACCAATCTATCAAGCAAGAAAGCTTCAAGAAGGAGGTAGCGGCAAGAAGAAGAGGAGATCTCAGCTCCATGGGCGAATTCATGAGTTCTTTCTTTCCTCTTGTTTGCTTTTATTTCCTTTATCATGAACTGATTTGTTTTTAGCTAGGACTATTGGCAGGTTGTCAAAGCCCCCTCAAAATTAATGCTAGTCCCACAATAGAACTTTTGTAGTAATAGTGGTATTAGGTCGAATCCCACAGGGAGCTAGGGAATAATTTCTTAGCCGAATGATTAATATAATGGAGTGGGAAAATTTAATAATTAAAATTTATAAAAGAACAAGAAAGCAAATAGCAATAAACAAACAAGAGAAATCAGTCTTACCGAATTCTGATTTAAGGGTTCGGATTGATCAATTGGTCATCGATCATAGGTAGACTTCGGTAGTCTTGCAATTCAAGCATTTAACCTTAGATTTATTAGGATAGCCATAATAAACCTTGTGTTTTCCTAAATTAGCTAACCAAACCCAGCATTCGATCAACACTTACCACTAATCGACTGGGTGCGATAGCATTCCATATTAACTAGTGATAGCATTAAGCTTTGTGAAAATAGTTAAACCAAAATAACAATAATTGAGATAGCTGCAATTATCAAATCTTGTTTCATTGATTCCCCTTAGGTTAAAACATGTCAATATATTGGTCAAAGGCTGTTATGAACAATTGACCCAGAAAGATATTAACCTAATTGCTACTTGTACCACTATTCGTGACAATCAGGAATCACCAAACCATGGACAACAGTAAGAAAATCAACATTAATTAATTTGTCAGACTAATTAACATTAACATCCATTGAGAATATGCACAAGAATCAACGACCATTTGAATTAAAAAGCAAGAACTTGAGTTAAATATAGAACCTCACGATGACACAATCTAACCTCCTCCCCCTTGAACCAGAAAAGAAAAGGCTTAGCTTCTCATGATTTTCAGCCCCTCCACGCTTTGCTTCTCAGTAGGCTGAACTGATCTTCTTGAGTTGCTTGATGCTTGATTGTTGGATGATTGAGTGATGAATTGATGCCTAAAGCTGGTCCGCCCCCCCTCCTCCCCCCTTTTTATAACTTTATGAGGAGGGGCTCTCTCCAACTCCTTCTAGGAAATTAACCTCAAGATAGAAAGTTCTGATCTGTTTTGAAATAATACTATCATATCTCTTATCTAGTGATCTAATCCAATCTTCTTATCTTTATAGGATTACATTCAAAAATTTAAATCTAATAAGACTCTCTTTCTGGAGGTTACATTCGAAATTGGGACTCTAGGCTCTTGAATTCGAGTTGGGCTGCTTTAATATCTTGGGCTGCTACAAAGCTCTTCTACGAATTGGGCTTCAGCTGTGAAATGGGCTTTGCTGCAAGCTTGCTCCGACTTCGGGCCCGGTTTCGTCTTTGATACGGACCGAATCTGTCAAAACCCAAAACAAAAAAGTTGTGGGCCTTTATTTCATCTTTCTGATGCCTCTTGAATTATTCAAATTGGATGCCCAGATTACTGAATGGTGTTAAAACTATGCAAAAACATTCGATTTGCCTTATTTTCTTCCAATTTGCTTCTTGCTTGCCCTGAATCCAAATACAAGAGTAATGAGTCCAATTAAGTGATAAATTAATGAAAAAGAATGAATATTTGGGGATAAAAATAGGGTACTTTTTAGTCTCATCAAATACCCCCACACTTACACTTTGCTCATCCTTGGGCAAGACAAAATTCAAACAAAAATAAAACAAGAACAAACTAACAATCCTACCGATTTTTAAACTCAACTCTCCTTCATCTTTTTCCACAAATATTCTAGGTTAAATATTGTGAACCGTTAAATCAACACAACTAAGCCATACACGAGTCATTCATCAGTCAATCCAATTTTTACTCCTGCAAACCAGGTAGTAAATCAAGGAAAAACTTTTTATCTTCTTTCTCTTTTTATTTTCTTTTTCTCTTTTCTCTCCTCTAAAGAAATGAGTGCATTTTATGCTCCATCTCACTTTTGGACTACTTGATCAGTAGGTGCATTTAATGCTCCATCCTACTATTTGATTTACTAGCTAGTAGGTGCATTTTATGCTTCATCCTACTATTAGATGACTTGGCTGGTAGATGCATTTTATGCTCCACCCTACCATCGGATGATTTGGCTGGTAGGTGCATTTTTATGCTCCATCATTAGATTACTTGACTAGTAGGTGCATTTTATGCTCCATCCTACCAATTGTGGAAATGGTGAAGTATTTACCTTATTTACTTAAACCTGAATTTAAGACTAGCTTAATTGAAAATGACTTCAGATAATTCATGTACTCCTTGATCGTACCTCATTACTTGGTTCACAAGAATTTCCCTAGAACATTGTTTCAATTGATTTCAAAAGAGTTGAGGTATTTTTTTTTCTTTTTTTTTTGATTGAAAAGCAAATGCAGAAAAACACAACCTAAATTCTAACATAAATCCCCTCCCCCACACTTAAAACTTACATTGTCCCCAATGTGAGGTTAAATGCAAAGAAAGGGCAGAAAAACTAAACTAGAAATGTAAAAACAAAAAGAAAAAGGAAAAACAAACTTACCTATTTTTAATAATCATGAACCAGATCCTCTAATTCTTGTGGATGTAGCTTTCGGTGTTCTCCCCTTTTATCCATCATGGGTGGGTTCAAATATGGAATAGGGGCCTTCGTATCTAATTGTGCGCTCAATCCAAGCTCCTCATTCATATCTTCTTCAAAAATTTCCTGAACAAATAAATCAATAGTGTCAACCGAACAAATCGAATGGCATTCATTGGGGTACTTCATTGCTTCAAAAATATTAAATTTAACAATTTCCCCATCGAACTCGACGGAGAGGGTACCCTCATCCACATCTATTTTGGTCTTGGCCATTTTCATGAATGGCCTACCTAATAAAAGTGGGGCTAAACTTGTGACCATGTCCTCCTCCATCTTCAGAATGTAAAAGTCAGCTGGAATGATTAGATCATTAACCTGCACCAACACATCCTCAACGATTCCTTTCGGGTAGGCATTAGAACGATTAGCTAGCTGAATGACTACCCTAGTTTCCTTTAAGGGACCTAATCTCAAAGCACAATAAATCGAGTATGTCATGACATTGATGGATGCACCTAAATCTAACATGGCACACTCGATTCTTTTATTGTCAAACGCACAATGTAAAGTGAACATGCCTGTATCAACACGTTTTTCCGACAAGGTCCTCTTAATAACAGTTGAAACGTTTTCTCCAACCCTTAACTTCTCATCGATTCGCAGCCTCCTCTTGTTAGTGCACAACTCCTTCAGAAATTTTGCATATTTTGGGATCTGTTTGATGGCATCTAACAAATGTATATTTATCTCCACATTCCTGAAGGTCTCAAAGACTTCTTGCTCATATTCTTCCTTCTTGGATTTTTCCAACCTACTAGGAAATGGTGGCACAATGGCATTAGTAATCTTAGGGAGAGGGGGGTCAGATATTACCTTAATGGGGCTCTCCTTTAATTCTTGTTTCTCCCCTTCCTTCTATCCCTTATTTGCCTTCCTTGGTGAGGTAGGTTGTGGCTGCAATTCCTTCCCGCTTCTCAACACCACTGCACTAGTATTTTCCTTGGGATTAACCACCACCTGCGATGGTAACCTTCCAGAGTTCTATGCCTCCAATTTGCTAATGGAAGTAGCAAGCTGACTGATTTGGTTCCCTAAGTTCTGGATGTTGGCCCTTGTTTCCTGTTGAAATTGTTAAGTGATAGTCGCAAGAGCCTTAATGATTTCATCTAATGACATACCTGAACTTGAGGGTTGACTTTGCGCTGAGATAGGTGCTGAAATTGGGGGCTGTCTATTGAAAGCTTGGGGCTGATATCTCTGTGGTCCTCCTTGATTTCTGTAGCTCAGATTGGGATGATCCCTCCACCCAGGATTGTAGTAATTGGAATAGGGATCATACTTGTGTTGAGGTTGGCTCGGAAATCCTCCTATGGCACTAACTTGCTACATTGAATCCAGCAATGATGGACACATATCCGTAGGATGCTCAAGAATCGAACAGACACCACATACCCTTGCCGTTTGCAATTGCCCTGCAGCCAGTCGTTGAACCAAGGCAGTTAGATCAGAAATTTGATTTTCTAAATTAGAATGACTTACCTCATTAAGATGCCTGATAGTACTATCTATTCTTGCTATGAAATGTTGTGAATTTTCGACCATGTTGGAAATCAATTCCCTAGCCGCTTCGGGTGTTTTATTGACCAAGGCTCCTCCACTAGCTATGTCTACCATACTTCTTCTATCCATAGGTTAGAGTCCTTCATAGAAGTATTGGATCAAGAGCTGTTCAGGTATTTGGTGGTGGGGACAGCTGGCACAATATTTAAATCTTTCCCAATATTCGTATAGTGTCTCACCACCAAACTACCGAACTCCATAGATTTCCTTCCTAATATTTGCAGCTCGGGATGCAGGAAAATATTTATCTAAAAACATTCTATTCATCTCATCCCATGTACGTATCGAACCAGGAGGAAGAATGTATAACCAATCCTTTGCTTTATCTCGTAAAGTAAAAGGAAAAGCTATAAGTTTTACCCGATCCTCAGTCATACCCTATGATTTCATGCTTGAACAGACAACATGGAATTCTTTGAGGTGTTTATGAGGGCCCACACCTAGAAAGCCATGAAAAATAGGAATCAATTGAATCAATCCAGATTTTAGTTCAAAGGCTACCTCGAGAGTGGGATAAAAATTCTAAAAGAACAAGAAAGCAACGAACAAACAAAAGAAATCAGTCTTACCGAATTCTGATTCAAGGGTTCGGATTGATCAATTGGTCATTGATCATAAGTAGACTTCGGTAGTCTTGCAATTCAAGCATTTAACCTTAGATTTATTAGGATATCCATAATAAACCTTGTGTTTTCCTAAATCAGCTGACCAAACCCAGCATTCGATCAACACTTACCACTAATCGACTGGGTGCGATAGCGTTCCATATTAACTAGTGATAGCATTAAGCTTTATGAAAACAATTAAACCAAAATAACAATAATTGAGATAGCTGCAATTATCGAATCTTGCAATTCAAGCATTTAACCTTAGATTTATTAGGATATCCATAATAAACCTTGTGTTTTCCTAAATCAGCTGACCAAACCCAGCATTCGATCAACACTTACCACTAATCGACTGGGTGCGATAGCGTTCCATATTAACTAGTGATAGCATTAAGCTTTATGAAAACAATTAAACCAAAATAACAATAATTGAGATAGCTGCAATTATCGAATCTTGTTCTATTGATTCCTCTTAGGTTAAAACATGTTAATACATTGGTCAAAGGCTGTCACGAACAATTGACCCAGAAAGATATTAACCTAATTGCTACTTGTACCACTATTCATGACAATTACAGTTCACCGAACCATGGATAGCAGTAGGAAAATCAACATTAATTAATTTGTCAGACTAATTAACATTAACATCCATTGAGAATATGCACAAGAATCAATGAATACCTGAATTAAAAAGCAAGAACTTGAGTTAAATACAAAACCTCACGATGACACAATCGAACCTCTCCCTTGAACCAGAAAAGAAAAGGCTTAGCTGCTAATGATTTTCGAACCCTCCATGCTTTGCTTCTCAGTAGGCCGAACTGATCTTCTTGAGTTGCTTGATGCTTGATTACTGGATGATTGAATGATGAATTGATGCCTAAAGCTTGGTCTGCCCCCCCCCCCTTTATATAGCTTTAGGAGGAGGGGCTCTCTCCAACTCCTTCTAGGAAATTAACCTCAAGTTAGAAAGTCCTGATCTATTTTGAACTAATCCTATCCTATCGCTTATCTAGTGATCTAATCTAATCTTCTTATCTTTTTAGGATTACATTCAAAAATTTAAATCTAATAAGACTCTCTTTCTGGAGGTTACATTCGAAATTGGGACTCTAGGCTCTTAAATTCGAGTTGGGCTGCTACAAGGCTTTTCTACGAATTGGGCTTCAGCTGTGAAATGGGCTTTGCTGTGAACTTGCTCCAACTTCGGGCCCGGTTTCATCTTTGATGTGTATCGAATCTATCAAAACCCAAAACATAAACTTGTGGGCCTTTCTTTCATCTTTCTGATGCCTCTTGAATTATCCAAATCGGAGTCCGGAATTGAGAGTTATGCCCAGATTACTGAATGGTGTCGAAACTGTGCAAAAACATCCGATTTGCCTTGTTTTCTTCCAATTGCTTTCTTGCTTGCCTTGAATCGAAATACAAGAGCAATGAGTCCAATTAAGTGATAAATTAATGAAAAAGAGTAAATATTTGTGATAAAAATAGGGTACATTTTAGTCTCATCAGCTGTGGAAAGCCTAACCATGATAATGAATATATTTTTATCATTATGATTTAACCAAGATCATGATTTCCATATAGTCTATGAATTATTTGCTAAATGCGATTAGGAGTGGCCATCTCTTAATTGATTAGGTTTATATGAATGAATCAGAAGAGGAATTTATATATTCGACCACATAATTCATGGTGTGAATTGAATGGTATATAGGGATATATATGCATAATTCATCTGAATATATGAGTTTTTCTTGCACTTAATGCATTTCTATCATTGAGAACACTAGTCGAGGGATCGAGGGGTTATTTGATAGAAATAAGTTTAATATATCTTGGGAAAGAATATTAAATAAAATTGGGAAAAACTTCAGTTTATGGGAATGAAAAATGATCTTGGTTAATCGCATCCTTTAATATTCATTAGTATTAGAACTATAGATTTTCAGATTTAATAGTAAGAACTACTGAAAATAGAAAATAGAAAAAGAAAATAAAAGCAAGGGCAATCAATAACCAAATATGCAGTGATTGAGTGAAGCCGCTAGGACCATTGGTCCACCTAACCATTCTAATGAATATTAAAGGATGCGATTAACCAAGATCATTTGTCATTCCCATAAGCTGAAATTTTCCCAATTTTATTTAATATTCTTTCCCAAGATATATTAAACCTATTTCTATCAAGTAACGCCTTGATCCCTCAACTAGAGCTCTCAATGATAGAAATGCATTAAGTGCAAGAAAAACTCATATATTCAGATGAATCATGTGTATATATCTCTATATACCATTCAATTCACACCATGAATTATGTGATCGAATATATAAATTCCTCTTCCGATTAATTCATATAGACCTAATCAATTAAGAGATGGCCACTCCTAATCGCATTAAGAAAATAACTCATAGACTATATGGAAATCACGATCTTAAATAAATCATAATGATAAAAATATATTCATTATCATGGTTAGAATTTCCACAGCCCTAGCTAAAAACAAATCAGTTCATGATAAAGGAAATAAAGCAAAGAAGAGGAAATAAAAATATATTCTTCCTGCCACCACCTCCTTCTTGAAGCTTTTTTGCTTGATAGATTGGTTGTTCCTCTACTTCTTGATACCCCTCTAGTCCGCCCCCCATCCCCTTATATAGCTTAAAGGGGAGCGGGTGGTCTCCAATTCCTTCTTGGAGTTTATCTTTCAAAAATAGAAAGTCCTAGTCTAATCCTACTCTTATATCTTTATGTAGTGAACTCAATCTCTTTATCTTTCTAGGATTACACCACAAATTTAAATCTAATAGGACTCTTCTCAGTTTCTTGTTTTTGCATTCGTATTAGGCTTCCTCTACGAATTGGGCTGCTGCAAGGCTTTTCTGCAAGTTGGACTTCAGCTGCGAGTTGGGCCTTCCTATGAATTTGCCCCGACTTCGGGCCCGGATTTAACTTTGATGAAGGCCGAATATGTGAAAGCCCAAAACAAGAAAGTTATAGCTTTCTCTCTTATCTTTTCAGTGAGTTAAGAATCAGCCCAATCGGATCTCGGATACAAGAGTTAGGCCTAAATTACTGAACGGTGCTGAAACTGTGAAAAATCATCTGATTTGCCTTGCTTTTCTCCAGATGCCTTCTTTCATGCCCTGAACCGAAATACGAGAAATATGAATCCAAATAAGTACTAATTCAGTATAAAAGATTGAATATTTGGGAATAAAAATAAAATAATTTTTATTCTCATCAAATATTATCTAGGTATATGGGCCGAATAGGGTTAAGCAGTTCGGCCTATATAGCTCGTCTGCAATTGGTGGGCTTTTGTAATTTTAACATCTTAAAACTGGGCTTTACAGGTGTGGGCCAAATTAAATCTCATAATTAACCATCAATCCCTTGACCCAAAAGTGGGAAATTAGGGCTGACATCAACCTCCATCGAACCACAGATTCGGTCCAACCCGTTTGGACCAATCTGGTTTGAATGGGTCTCGGGTTTTATCTTTAATTAAAGAATTAATTCAAGAAACGATCTGAACTAAACTATTGATTAAAGAACAAACAAGAATCAGTAATAGGGTTGTTCGCACATCGAAAACCTGCAAAACAAATGTCAGGTCACAGTGTGTAGTTTCATAAACTACAAATCACAAATAGCGATTTTCCCATCTGCGAAATCTTTTTCTCCAGCGCATGCAGCTTCGATCTTGAATAAAATAAAATAGAAAACCCTAATTTTTTATTAATATTACATCAGACCAAATACCTATACATTCAGTCTAAAAATTAAAAA
This sequence comes from Nelumbo lutea, assembly GCF_056320005.1. Lineage (NCBI taxonomy): Eukaryota > Viridiplantae > Streptophyta > Magnoliopsida > Proteales > Nelumbonaceae > Nelumbo > Nelumbo lutea. The sequence goes on from NC_142687.1 coordinate 61,050,791, forward strand.
AAAATTAATTACAGACCAGAATGAATAGAACTACCAAATCGTAGATTTCCTATGCTAATCAAGATTTCGATCTCCATTTGTATGAACAGCCCATAAATCAAGAAAATAATAAATAACAATCTAAATAAATTCCAGATTTATAAAATTTAATTTCAGATCATTCACCCTTTAACTGGGAACCGATTTTCCAGAAAAACCCTAATCTGAGCAAATCGGGTAGAACGCCTTCTGCCCAATTGTGTAGGTTCAAATTTGATTTATTTCGGTTCAAGATTGAACCTGGCTCTGATACCACTAAAGGGATGAGAGATCCATCATATGGATGGCCGAACCCTGCAGGAAGGTAGGGCAAAATTTCAAAAAGCTCTCTCTCCCATTTTTGAAGGATCAATCTTGAACCAAGAACCGAACCAGATCTGAACCAAAACAGTAGGTGAGGGATATACCTAATACAAACAAATAATATCTTCCAATGGAGGTGTTCACGCCCAAAGAATGATCCAAAGACTGCTCCCACTGAAGATGACACAGTGTAGGATGGAGCAGAATCAGCAGTGTTCTTCCAAAGAACCAAATCCTTCACCAAGAATTCGCTGGAGGGTAGGTGAGCACGACTCCCAATCAGTTTTTCACCAAAAACTGATATCAAGAACGCTTCTTGATTGCTCCTATAACAATGGAGATCGAACTAGCTATGGTGGCAACTGGAGGAGAACGTAGGGAGAAGATGGTGCAGTCACACTGTTGTTGTCTTCTCTCTGTGTGATCTGAGATCTAATCTCTAGAATTTGGGATAGATTGAATGGTTCGCCCCCTCTTCCTTTTATAGGCTTAAAGAGATCAGCTCCTAATCCCATTAGGAGTTTCCTGATTCAAATCCTTATTTGAATCTGGACTCTCTTTAAGTGATAAAGATAAATCCTTATCTTATCTGCAGATTAGATCAGCTATCTCCTAATCTCATTAGGAGGTTTCTAAATCCAAATCTGTATTCAGATCTAGACTCTGAGTGGATAGGGTAAGACCCTATCCTATCTGTTGATCCAATCCCAGATCCGCCCCTCTCTTTAATTAGTCTAACTAAACCAGTTTGAAATGGGCTTTAGGCCCAATAAGACTGTGTGCTCATTAACCTTCCAAATTGTTGCCCAGCTGGGCATCCTTGTATGGTGTGGGACCCAAACATTAATCTACACATCAGCTACATGGGTTCAGCCCAGCCTCTATTACAAGGCCTGGCCAAATTCACTGAAAAGATAGTGAACCCCCTAAAGCCCATCACATGGACTCCCAATGGGCCCAACACATACACTAAGTGGTCCCTGGGCCAAACCACCTTATAAAAACTCAGGGGTTGTGGGCAGATGCAAGATTAGCCCATCAGATATTACCCTCAATAGTCTTACACTTAACCTCTCAGCCCATAATGATCAAACACTGCCCGACAAGAGATGACCTCTCCCTCAGTTGGAAGGAACAGTGTTGCACTCTCTACTCACATGGATCCTAGGAATTAAAACCTTTTGCAAACATTTTGAAACCATTATATATATATATATATATATATATATATATATATATTTTGAAAAACAATTTTCAACGATTGAAATCAACTACTGGCACTCTTGGTTTCCATCAAAGAGAGTGCATCCCTGATCCTTACCTTTGTCTGACAAATGGGCTGATCCTGTCACTATGATCACCCACTCAGATGAATTCTCAGACTATCCCAACATACCCAGGTTTTGACCCCCGCTAAGGATCTCACTGATTAGCATATCAAAGATAGTCCAATCCGACACATAGTGTAGTATCATAATTGAGTCTAAGGCTCAGGTGTAACTTTCCAATTTTGCCCACTAATCACTAAGGTCCAGGGAAATACTAAAAATCTGGTCCAGTTCAATGTTTCAAGTAAACCTACACTACATGCACCTCGGGTTTCACCCTGGTAGCTGAGACAGGCCACCCCAACACTTGGGGGCACATCAGTGTCAGCCTTAGGAGGAAAAATCTCTCCAGACTTATCCAACGGATGTGAACATTCTACACTAACACGAGTCTCATAAGTGTCCAGTTTAAGGGTATTACACAGAAACACACCACTATAACATGAATCAAATATATACTTTATTCATTTACAATAAATGTCATAATGTACATCAATCTGATTGGAGCTAACGACATACACTGTCTAACAGTGTAGTCATTCCATTTTATTTTTGATATTCTCATCTTTATTTTTTAACTCCTTTTTTTTGGTAGAATAATGATTTTTGAATTTTTAATTATTTTTTTTCTAGATCCGATTTATTTTTTAGTATTATTTTGCTTCCATTTTGTTTCTAGATCTATTCTTCTTTCTTTATTTTAAATTCTTGTTCATTTTTTTTTGCTTTATTAGGTTTGTGCTTTTCTTTTATTTCAAATTTAAAGAAAAACAAAAAAACAAAAAAAAATTGTTTATTTATTTTATTTTACTTCTTGTAGCATTATTTTCTTTTGTTTACTTTATTTTATTTTATTTTCAGTTTAATTTTTTTAAATTCGTTTTTTCTCTTTTATTTAAGATATAAAAACAAAAAAAAAACATCGTTTATTTTATTTTATTTATTTTTTGCACGGTATTTTTCTTTTCGTATTAATTTTTAGATTTGTTTTTTTCATTTATTAAAAAAATGAAAAAAATATTAAAAAAATTCAGCGTTTTTTCTTTTGTTTACTTTGTTTTTGGTTTTCTTTTTTTAGATTTGTATTCTTTTTCTTTTATTTTATCTATTTCTTGCATAATTTTCTTTATGATAATTATATTTTTAGTTTAATTTTTAGATTTCCAATTAGTTTGTTAGAATTTATTTTTGGTAGTTGTTCAATCTGTTTAGCTCAATTAATTGTTGTTTTATTTTTTGTTTGCAATTATTATTTGTTGATTTATTTAATTTTTTAATTGTTTAACTGAATAAATAATTGTTATATAGGAAATTGTTTAAATTTTTGAATTTGAGTTTAAATTTCAAGTCTGAATTTAAATTTAAAATTCAATTCGAATTTGAATTTGAATTTGAAGTTCAAATTTCGAGTTTTAAATTTTAATTTTCAAATTAAAAAAAATGAAAAGAAAATTAAATTTTGAAAATTCGAATTTAAATTTATATTCAAAATCGTAACTTGAATTTAAATTCCCAAAAATTTAATAAAAAAATCGAAAAAAAAAATAAAAAAAAAGTTAAAATTTAAATTTTAGGTGTTTAAATCTCAAAATCTGAATTTGAATTTAAACTCGCAAAATTTTAAATTTTGAATTAAAAAAAAAAAAAAAATTGGTTAATATTTTTCTTGCATTTGCATTCCAACATTTAGGAATTTAAATTTCAAAGGCTGAGTTTGAATTTAAATTTCAGAAAAAAAGAAGAAAGAAAAAAAAAATTGCAATGGCTGGAGTGTGTGAATTAAGAAACTACTTCCAACCTAAGCCACAAATAGATTGGAATCATTTGTCTCAACAACTGGACAAGATCAATGGGATGGCCCAAAGACTTGACCAAATCCTTGCATATCGTCAACAATTACCAACCTTGTCATCCTACTCAACATGTTCCATCTATTCAAGCCCGGCCCATCATGTGAGTCAATGCCCTGCGGGGGGCCCATGTCATCCAATAACTCTAGAGCAAGTACATGCAGCTAACAATTTTCTCCAATCTAATGTCAACCCATCCTTTAATCCTTATAATCCTGGGTGAAAGAATCAACCCAATTTTGCCTATTGGGCCCAAGCCCAAGAAATTACCTTGCTAGATTTGCACTCTCAATCACCTTGCCAGATTTGCACTCTCAATGGTCTCCTCACCCATTTCAATATTGGCCTACTGTTGAACCTCTATCAAAACTGAAAGGTGAACCACCTGTGCCTTCTTTGGAATCTCCCCCACAACTAGAACAAAATCCCTTATCGACTCCCTTAAGTATGTGTTTTTAGAACCTCCATAGCCGTAGATTTAACCCCTAGACAGGAAGAGAAAATGATTGAGGTATTAAAGGAGTATAGGGGTGCTATTGGTTGGTCAGTAGCTGATCTAAAGGTATTAGTCCATCCATCTGTATGCATCATATTTACACAGAGGAAGGTGCCAAACCTAGTAGGGAGATGTAAAGAAGGTTGAACCCAAATGTGAAAGAGGTGGTCAAACAAGAAGTAGTTAAGTGGTTAGATGCAGGTATTATCTACCCGATCTCGAATAGCAATTGGGTAAGTCCTACACAAGCAGTGCCTAAGAAAGCTGAACTCACCGTGGTCACTAATGATCAAGGTGAAGTAATCCCTACCCAACTTACACAGGATGGCGAGTGTGCATCGACTTTAGGAAACTCAACGCAATCACAAAAAAGGACCACTTTCCTTTGCCCTTCATTGACCAAATTCTAGAAAAACTCATCGGGCAAAAATATTTCTACTTCTTAGATGGGTATTTTGGGTACAACCAAGTGGTCATTTACCCCAAAGACCAAGAGAAACCAACTTTCACATGTCCTTATGGAACATTTGCCTTCCGACGAATGTCGTTTGGATTATGTAATGCATGGTGGGTGATTTATAGGAAATATTTATGGATGATTTCTCAGTCTTTGGGGATTCATTCTAATCATATCTCGAACACTTATGAAAAGTTCTTCAATGATGTATCAAGACAAACTAGGTCCTCAGTTGGGAGAAGAGTCATTTTATGGTCAAAGAAGGCATTGTTTTAGGCAATATAGTTTCTGAATGGGGTACCAAGGTGGATAAAGCAAAAATTGACCAAATCTCTAAACTTCTACCTCCCACTTCTGTCAAGCAAATCCCTTCTTTTCTTAGACATGCCAGCTTCTACCGACAATTTATTAAGGACTTCTCCCAAATTTCCAGACCATTGTGCAACCTCCTAGCAAAAGATGTCCCATTCAGCTTTGATGATGCATGTCTTAAGGCTTTCGAGTACTTGAAAGGGGCATTGACCAAGGATCCAATTTTGCAACTCCCGACTGATCTTTGCCCTTTGAAATCATGTGTGATGCCTCCGACCACACCATTGGAGCTCTTTTGGGACAAAGGGTGGATAAACGTCCTGTGGTGATCTATTATGCAAGGCATACCCTCTTGGAAGCCCAATTAAATTATACCACCACAGAGAAAGAATTGTTAGCTGTAGTGTAAGCTCTAGAAAAATTTTGCCCATACTTATTAGGCACCAAAGTGGTTGTCTACTCTGATCACTCGGCCCTAAGACATTTGTTGTCTAACAAAGAGGCTAAACCTAGGCTCATCAGATGGATTCTTCTATTGCAAAAATTTGACCTTGAGATTTAGGATAAAAAGGGCTCTGAAAAAGTAGTAGCTAATCATTTGTCCCAAATTCAAATTGGAAACAGTGAGCCCATCCATGACTATTCCTTCTCAGATGAGCACCTTTTAGCTATCTCTCATTGTGCTTGTTAGAAAGTTATGCACTTAGCTCCAATCAGATTAATGTATCTTTTCACATTTATTGTAAATGAATAGAGTACATAATTGATTCATGTCATTGTGTTGTGTTTCTGTGTAATACCCTTAAATTGGGAGATTTATCATGCCAAGGCTGACATTGATGTACCACCAAGTTGGTTGGGATGGCTTGTCTCGGCTACCAGGGTGAGTCTTGAGGTACATGCAATGTGGGCTTTCTTGAACCCTGAACTGAACCAAAATTCCAGTATTTTCCTGGACCTTGGAAATAGATGGGCAAAACTGTAATGCCACACCTGACCACTAGGCTCGATTTTTGTACTGCACCAGGTGTCGGATTGGAAATAGATGGGCAAAACTGTCTTTGATATGCCAATCAATGAGATCCTTAGAGGGGGTCAAAACCTAGGTATGTTGGGACAGTCCAAGAATTCATCTGAGTAGGTGATCATAGTGATAGGATCAAGCCCTTTGTCGGACAAAGTGAATGATCGGGGATGCACTCTCTTTGATGGAAACCTAAAACTACCGGCAGTTGATTTCAATCGTTGAAATTTGTTTCTACAAAATATGTTTATATAGAGTGATGAGAATAAAATTTATCATATTTTTATCCCCAAATATTCAGTCTTTTATACTGAATTAGAACTTATTTGGACTCATATTTCTTGTATTTTGGTTCAGGGCATGAAAGAAGGCATCAGGAGAAAAGCAAGGCAAATTGGATGATTTTTCACAATTTCGAAACCGTTCAGTAATCTGGGCCTAACTCTCGTATCCGAGATCCAATTGGGCTAATTCAAGACTCACTGAAAAGATAAGAGAGACATCTACAACTTTCATGTTTTGTCTTTCACAGATTCAGCCTGCATTGAAGTCAAATCCGGGCCCAAAGGTGGGGCAAATTCGTAGGAAGGCCCAACTCACAACTGAAGCCCAACTTGCAGAAAAGCCTTGCAGCAGCCCAATTCGCAGAGGAAGCCTAATACGAATGCAAGAACAAGAAACTGAGAAGAGTCCTATCAGATTTAAATTTGTGATGTAATCCTAGAAAGATAAAGAGATTGAGTTCACTAGATAAAGAGATAAGAGTAGGATTAGACTAGGACTTACTATTTTTGAAAGATAAACTCCAAGAAGGTGTTGGAGACCACCCCCTCCCCTTTAAGTTATATAAGGGGATGGGGGGCAAACTAGAGGAGTATCAAGAAGCAGAGGAGCAACCGATCTATCAAGCAAAAAAGGTTCAAGAAGGAGGCGGTGGCAAGAAGAAGAGGAGATCTCAGCTCCATGGGCAAATTCATGAGTTCTTTCTTTCTTCTTGTTTGCTTTATTTCCTTTATCATGAACTGATTTGTTTTTAGCTAGGGCCGTGGAAATCTTAACCATGATAATGAATATATTTTTACCATTATGATTTATCCAAGATCGTGATGAGGAGTGGCCATCTCTTAATTGATTAGGTTTATATGAATGAATCAGAAGTGGAATTTATATATTTGACCACATAATTCATGGTGTGAATTGAATGGTATATAGGGATATATACATATGATTCATCTGAATATATGAGTTTTTCTTGCACTTAATGCATTTCTATCATTGAGAAATCTAGTCAAGGGATCGAGGGGTTACTTAATAGAAATAGGTTTAATATGTCTTGGGAAAGAATATTAAATAAAATTGGGAAAAACTTTATGAGAATGACAAATGATCTTGGTTAATCGCATCATTTAATATTCATTAGAATGGTTAGGTGGACCAATGGCCCTAGTTGTTTCACTCAATCACTGCTTATTCGGTTATTGATTGCCCTTACTTTTATTTTCTTTTTCTATTTTCTATTTTTAGTAGTTCTTACTCTTAAATCTGAAATTCGATTATCCAAATAATTAGGGAAGGCTGTAGTTCTAATACTTATTTTGTTAAATCCCCGTGGGAACGATATTTTTATACTACTTGATTACTAGTGCACTTGCTAGGGTTATAATCATAGCAATCAATATTAATTGGTAATATTATGAATTAAAATAGGCTTTAATAATGGGCTTTATAGATATTAATTGATTGGATCAATTCTATCCTTTCATGTGATGTATGTATGTGTGATGTGCTACGTTCATGGGCCATAAGTACTTGGCTCATGCAGATACGATAGTGGCTCTTACACACACCATGGCTGAATGCACATCATTGTCATGGTGTCCCTAAAAGATCATTGGATGATCTCCCTCAGTGGTGGGCCCCACACCCTTGAAAAGGATGATGGAATTAAAGATCCATCATATGGATGACTGAACCCTGTTTTTGAAAATTTGCATTTTCAAGGATCAATCTTGAACCATAAACTGAACCAGATCTGAAACCAAAAGCAAGAGAGGGATATACCTGATATGGAGAAACAATATCTCCCAATGGAGGTGCTCACGCCCAAGGAAGGAACCAAAAACTGATCCCACTGAATATGGCATAGTGTAGGATGAAGCAGAATCAGCAATGTTCGTCCAACGAACCAAACCCTTCACAAGAATTCGCTGGAGGCTACGATCACAACTTCAGATTAGCCTTTCTCCAAAGGTTGATATCAAGATCCAATCTTGATCATTCCTACTTGAAAGAGGAGATCGAATTGCCAGTGTGGCAGCAGCAGCAGGAAGGAGGGGGTGGGGAGAAAATAGCGCAGTGATGCTATGTTCTCTCTCTTGAATTTGAGAATGTGATCTTCTTATATATTGCCGCCCCTTCCTTCTTTTATAACCTTCAAGGGATGAACTCCTAATCCCATTAGGAATTGTTGATCCAAATCATATTTGGATCTGAATTCCCTTTCAGAGATAAGGATAGACCCTTTTCTTATCTGCAGATTAGATTTGGATCTGTATTCAGATTAGGACCCTTATCTCAACCCTCTCCTAATCTTATTAGGAGGCTTCCAAATCTGAATCTGTATTCAGATTTGGACTCTCTGAGTGGATAGGGTTAAAACCCTATCCAATCTGCTAATCTAATCTCAGATCTGCCCCCTTAGTTTAACTGATCAAATCAGCCCAGTTCGAAATGGGCTTTAGGCCCAATAAATATATGTACTCACTTAGCCTTCCAAACTGCTACCCAGTTGGGCTTCCTTGTATGGTGTGGGACCCAAGCATTGATCTACACATCAGCCACAAGGGTTCGGCCCAACCTTTGTTATAAGGCCTAGCCGAATTCACTAGAAAGCCCAGTGAACCCCTTGAGCCCATCACATGGACTCTATAGACCCAAAAATTAAACTAAGTGATCCCTAGGCCATGCCACCTTGTAACACCCAGGGACTGTGGGCAGATGCAAGGTTAACCCACCAGGCATTACCCTCAATGGTCTTACACTTAACCTCAAAGCCCATAATGATCAAATACTGCCCGACAAGAGAGAACCTCTCCCTCGACTGGAAGGAACAGTGCTGCACTCTCCGCTCACATGGATCCTGGGAATTAAAACCTTTTGCAAACAATTTGAAACTACAATCTTGACTTCTCCCACAACTGGAGATCGAACTGGCAAACATGGCGACAAGAGCAGGGAGGCGGCAAAAGAGTATTCGCAGGCTGCAGAATTCTCTCATCTTGATTTCAGCACTAAAGAGGATCTGATGTGTTTCTTGTTGGTCTCTTTCAAGGCTGCCGCCCCCTCCTTCTTTTTGTTAACTTGAAAGATCAGCTCCTAATCCCATTAGGAGGTGCTTATCCAAATCATATTTGAATCATCCTTCTCTTCTAATGATAAGGATAAACCCTTATCTTATCTACAGATTAGATTAGCTTTATCCTAATCCCATTAGGAGGTTTCTAGATATGAATCACATTCAGATCTGGACTCTCTGAGTGGATAGGATTAAGACCTTATCCTATCTGCTAATCCATCTCAAAATTCACCCCTTTAATTAACTAAATAAAAAGCCCAGTTCGAAATGGGCTTTAGGCCCATCAAGATTATGTGCTCACTTAACCTACCTATCTACTGCCCAGTTGGGCTTCCTTGTATGGCGTGGGACCCAAGCATTGATCTACACATCAGTCACATGGGTTCGGCCCAGCCTTTGTTACAAGGCCTGGTCGAATACACTGTTAAAGACAGTGAACCCCTTGAAACCCATCGAATGGGCTCTATGAGCCCAACACTTACCCTAAGTGGTCCTTGGGCCAAGCCACCTTGTAACACGCAGGGACTGTGGGCAGATGCAAGATTAGCCCATCAGGTATTATCCTCAATGGTCTTACACTTAACCTCTCAGCCCTTAATGATCATACACTACCCGACAAGAGAGGACCTCTCCCTCGGCTGCAAGGAACAGTGTTGCACTCTCCACTTATATGGACCCCGGGAATCAAAACCTTTTGCAAACATTTTAGAAACCATAATATATATACTTTTATATCTCATATAAAATATACTTTGCAAAACAAATCTCAACGGTTGAAATCGGCTGCCGGCAGTCATGGTTTCCAACAGTGAGAGTGCATCCCCGATCATTACCTTTGTTCGACAAAGGGGCTGATCCTGTCACTATGATCACCCACTCATATGAATTCTCGGATTGTCCCAACATACCCAGGTTTTGACCCCCGCTAAGGATCTCACTGAGTGGTACATCAAAGACACCCCGATCCGACACCTAGTGCAGTATCATAATCGAGTCTAGGGGTCGGGTGTAACTTTCTAGTTTTGCCCATCAATCTCCAAGGTCTAGGGCAATACTGGAAATCTGGTCCAGTTCAAAGATTCAATTAATCCCACACTGTATGTGCCTAGGGTCTCACCTCGGTAGCTGAGACAAGCCACCTCAACCGACTTGATGACACCACAGTGTCAGCCTTGTTAGGATAGGTCTCCCAGATCGATCCACTGGCTGTGAACTTTCGAAACTAACACGAGTCTCAATAAGTGTCCAGTTTAAGGGTATTACACAGAAACATACCAAGGGAACATGAATTAAATATGCACTTTTATTCATTTACAATAAACTCATAAAGTACATCAATTTTGATTGAAGCTAAGGGCATACAAAACTGTCCCATGCTTTCCACGTGTTTCTCAAACACTTTCTGTGATAGTGGCTTTGTCAATGGGTCTGCTAAATTTTCCGCTGACGCTACCTTCTGAATCAGGACGTCCCCTCTACCAACAATCTTTCGCAGTACGTGGTACTTCCTCTCAATGTGCTTCAACTTCGAGTGGGCTCGTGGCTCCTTAGCCTGAGCAATGGCTCCATTGTTGTCATACAACAATGGGATGGGTGATGTGTCGGGCGGAACTACTCCCAACTCATGAATGAACTTCTTCATCCATACGGCTTCTTTGGCAGCCTCACTTGCGGCAATGTACTCGGCCTTGGTCGTGGAGTCTACAGTGGACCCCTATTTGCTGCTTTTCCAGCAAACAGCACATGATCCTATCGTGAAAACATATCCAGATGTAGACTTTCTATCATTTGGGTCTGACCGGAAATCGGCATCTGTATACCCTTGGATCTGTAGTGAGCTACTGTCGAATACTAGACAAAACTCTTTTATCCTTCGAAGGTATTTAAGTATGTTTTTCACAGCAGTCCAATGCTCCTGCCCTGGGTTGGCCTGAAATCTGCTTACTACACTCACTGCCTAAGCTATGTTAGGACGAGTGCACAGTATGGCATACATGATACTCCCCACGGCAGAGGCATAGGGAACGTCTTTAATGCCATCAATCTCCTCAGAAGTCTTGGGAGACATTTTCTTGGAGAGAGTGACTCCGTGCCTGAAAGGAACATTTCCTTTCTTCGAGTTTTCCATGCTGTATCTCTTGACTATTTTGTCAATATAAGCAGATTGGGATAATCCTATTATCCGCTTCGATCTATCTCTATAGAGTCGAAGACCCAGTATATTGGAGGCTTCTCCAAGATCTTTCATGGAGAATTGCTGTGATAACCAAACTTTCACCATAGTTAACATACCTACATCATTCCACTGTACTTCCTGTAGACACAGGGTTCATCCGGATTCTTCTCGAAGTCAAACGATTTGACGGCAGAGTCAAAACGGATGTTCCAACTTCTAGAAGCTTGCTTAAGTCCATAAATGGATCTAATAAGTTTACATACCATGTTTTCCTGACCTGCAGCAATGAAGCCTTGCGGCTGCTGCATATAGTTATCTTCAGTAAGATCTCCATTCAGGAATGCAGTTTTGACATCCATTTGCCAAATCTCATAATCATGGTATGCTGCTACAGCTAGCAGGATCCTAATGGATTTAAGCATGGCCACAGGCGAAAAGGTTTCCTCATAATATATGCCCTCTTTCTGAGTGTACCCTTTTGCCACCAGATGAGCCTTGAATGTCTCAACCTTACCATCGGGGCCCTTCTTCCTCTTATAAATCCATTTGCAACCGATTGCTTTTACCCCGGAGGGCGGATCTACTAGAGTCCAGACTCCATTGGTCTCCATTGAGTCCATCTCTGCTCTCATGGCCTCGACCCACTTCTGGGAATCTATGTCCAACATAGCTTCCGTGTAAGTCACGGGATCCTCTTCACTAGTCAAGGTTTCCACCAGGTAACTATCTTGGTTATAACCGTAACGGACTGGTGGCCTGGATACCCGAGTGGATCTTCTACGTTGGTCACTACCTAGAACTTGTGGGACATCTCCCACTGCTCCTGAGCTCTCCTCATCAGGAACAACTTCCTGACGATGGGTGTCCAGGATATAGTCGGTTTCCAAGAATTGCACGTTACGATTGCAGAACACTTTATGCTCACTTGGGTCATAGAATAGGTAATCTACATAGCCTCTTGGGTAGCCTACAAATAGGCAATGGCTGGTCTCGGATTCCAACTTGTCTGCACTCGTTCTTAGAACGTGTGCTGGACAACACCAAATCTTCAAGTGTCTGACACTTGGTTTCTTTCCGGTCCAAAGTTCATATGGAGTATTCGGAACTGATTTGGTTGGAACCCGATTCAGCACATAAATCGCAGTCTCTAATACGTAACCCCAAAAGGATGTGGGTAACTCTGAGTGTATGAGAAGCGACCGGACCATATCCAATAAGTTCCTATTCCTCCTCTCCGAAACATCGTTAAGTTGTGGTGTAGCAGGAGGAGCTAATTGTGATACTATCCCATTGTCCTTTAAGTAGTCCCTGAATTCGTCAGAGAGATACTCGCCACCTTGATCTGATCGAAGGGCCTTAATTTCTCTCCCTAACTGTTTCTCGACCTCTTTTCTAAACTGTTTCTGTTGTTTCTTTTAATAGTAATCGTATTACTAAAGAAGACAGAATAACCATCTGCACACAGTTTTGAGACAAAAATCAAAATTCTCCTTAAATTTTGCACATAAAGACAGTCTTTCAGTACAATTGTTCCTTTTCTAAAAATTAATTCCGCAGTTCCTATGGCCGCGGCTGCAACAGTTGCAGTAGTCCCCAAGAAGAGTGTGACTTCTCCTTCACTCAGCCTTCTGCTTACCTTGAACCCCTGCAGTGAGTTACAAGCATGAGTTGAAGCCCCGGAGTCAATACACTAGGATGTAGAAGCTACCAACAAATTGGTTTCTATAACACAAGTTTCGAAGTTACCTTTCTTGGATTCCAGGTAGGCAGAACAGTTCCTTTTCCAGTGGCCGGTCTTCTTGCAGAAGTGACAGGCATCCGATGCTTTGTCTTTCTTCTGCTTCTTGCTCTTAGCGGCTTTCTTCTGAGGCTTCTTTGCCTTCCTCTTTCTCTTGCCTGTCTTGCCAGTTTCAACAAGCATGGCTACAGGCTCATCCTTTCTAATCAGTTCTTCAGCTCTTTGCAACATATTGCTGAGCTCTTGTAAGCTGACATTCAGCTTGTTCATGTTATAGTTCATGATGAACGGATTAAAGGAAGGAGGCAAAGAGTTAAGGATAGCATCTATCTGGGTTGCAAGGTCCAGCCCGGATCCAAGAGCCTCCAGTTCGTTGATGTATCCCATCATCTAAAGACAATGGTCGTGAACTTGTTGACCCTTGGACATTTGTGTGGTCATGAACTGTTTCAAGACCTTTTGTCGAGTAGAATGAATTCTACTCTTCATACATTGTCCTGAGACTGTCCAATATGTCTTTGGCAAGTTCGATCTGATCGAACTGCCACTGTATCGGGTTGTCTAAGGAAGCAATGATGTAACACCGGGCAAGGGAGTTTTTCTCATCCCATTCTTAATAGTCTCTCCTTCGGGACTCAGAAGCCCTATCACCCGAATGCTCCGGGGCAGGATTCTTTGCCACTTTGTCCAGCTTTTCAGAAGCTAGGACCAGCATAAGGTTCCTGTACCAGTCGGCATAGTTTGGGCCCTTCAACTTGTTGTCATCAAGTAGTTTTGCAAAAGATCCGTTTGCCATTTTTTGATAAAAGAGCAAACATCAGTCCACAACCTAATTTGATTCATGTTCATTTCATAGATATGGATTTTAATCTACAATCAATTTCCATTTATTCATCTCTGAGATTTCCCTCATCTCTCAGTGACGGAGACTACGGGTTGTCTCTGGAAATGTGGGAAATCACATAGGGTGCATGGAGCCAACTGTTTCAGCTGCATAACCCCACCACCTTTCTGTGAAGGATCACATCCACTCATCATATGAGTTTTCCCTTTGGCCTCTGTCAGACAAGGTTCAGAGCCATTTTCAGGTAAACCTTTCTGTCCAGTGAGGGCTTACCCATCATATTCGTGAACGCCAAGGTACCGTGAGAGAGTTCCTGTTTTCTGGAGAAGCCCCTCCCACATCGGACTATGATGCCCCTATCATCTTATGAAACACTCAGACAAGCCCAACAACAAATGGATAGCCCATTTTCTGGTGCGTTTCCTCATTACTGAAGGACCCATCCTCATGCTAATGATGGAAGGCCTTTAGAGGGAACAAAATTACATGCACTCATATTAGCTGGAGGGAACAAAATTACGCCCTAGTTTGATTTAGATCAAACCAAAGTAGCTCCCACTGACTTTCATAAAGCCAGATTTTGGTGGGCCTTGAATCGGATAGGGTTCCGCACGTAACCTCTTGATGAGGTGTGGGGCCCACCACTGAGGGAAGTCATCCAATGACCAAAAGGGACACCATGGCAATGATGTGCATTCAGCCATGGTGTGCGCAAGAGCCACTGTCGAATGAGCATGGGCCAAGTACTTATGGCCCATGTACGCAGCACATCACACATCCATACATCACATGCAGGGATAAATTGATCCAATCAATTAATTATCTGTAAGGCCCGTTGGAAGCCCGTTAAAATTCCATAATATTAACCATTAATATTATCTAGGTATATGGGCTGACTTAGGGTTACCCAGTTCGGCCCATATAGCTTTATCCTTTAAAAAGGGCTTTTGCAGTTTTAACTATTTAAAACTGGGCCTTTACAGGCTGGGCCGAATTAACCATTTAATTAAATATCAATCCTTAGGCCCATTAGTGGGAAATTAGGGCTGACTTTCAGCCTTGATTAAACCCTATAATTGGTCCAAACAGTTTTGAATCAATCTTGGTTCGAATGGGTCTAGGGTTTGATTTTTAATTAAATCCTTAATTCAAGAAAATAATCTAAAATTAAATACTGATAAAAGGAAAAACAAGAATCAGTCAAATAGGGCTGTTCGCACAATCCTTCCTGCAAAACAAAGGTTAGATCACAAAATGCAATTTCACAAACTGCAAATCGCAGATATCATTTCTCTCATCTGCGAAATCTCCTTCTCTGCGAAACCTCCTTTTCTGCGCCGCCAACTTCGATCCAAAATAAAAATAAATAGAAATCCTATTTCTATTAATAATTACATCAGATCGAATACCTACACATTGAGTCTAGAAAAAAAAAATATTTACAGACCCAAAATAACTCAAGAACTGCAAAATCGCAGGTTCCATGCGCAAACCAAGAATTCGATCTCCTCTTGTACGAACAGCCCATAAATCAAGAAAATTATAAAGAACAATTCTAAATAATAATCAGATTTATTTAAAATTAATTTCAGATTATTTGCCCATTTGTTTTGGGAACAAATTTCCCAAAAACCAAATCTGTGCAAATTGGGTAGAACGCCTTCTCCCTAATTGCGCAGGTTCAGATCTGAAACAGAATGGTTCAAGATTTGAACCTGGTCTCTGATACCACTGAAAGGTTGAGAGATCCATCACATGGACGCCCAAAGATTGCGGAATAAGGGGCGAATTTCAAAAATTTTTTCTCTCCCTTCAACTGGGAATCACATACCCTATTTAGAAAATCATATTTTCAAGGATAAATCTTGAACCATAAACTGAACCAGATCTGAACCAAAAGGAATGAGAGAGAATAATACCTGATACGGAGAAGTAATATCTCCCAACAAAGGTGTTCACGCCCAAGGAAGGATCCAAACACTGCTCCCACTGAAGATGGCGCAGTGCAGGATGGAGCAGAATCAGCAGTGTTCTTCCCCAAGAACTCTGTCCTTCGTAAGAATCAGTAGAATGGTACGTGAGCACAGCTTCCTTTTCAATCCTTTCTCAAAGAACTGATGTCAAGATCCAATCTTGACTTCTCCCACAACTGGAGATCGAACTGGCAAACAGGGCGACAAGAGCAGGGAGACGGCAAGAGAGTATTCGCAGGCTGCAGAATTCTCTCTTCTTGATTTCAGCACTATAGAGGATCTGATGTGTTTCTTGTTGGTCTCTCTCAAGGCTGTCGCTCCCTCCTTTTTGTTAACTTGAAAGATCAGCTCCTAATCCCATTAGGAGGTGCTTATCCAAATCATATTTGGATCATCCTTCTCTTCTAGTGATAAGGATAAACCCTTATCTTATCTGCAGATTAGATTAGCTTTATCCTAATCCCATTAGGAGGTTTCTAGATCTGAATCACATTCAGATCTGGACTCTCTGAGTGGATAGGATTAAGACCCTATCCTATCTGCTAATCCATCTCAGAGTTCGCCCCTTTAATTAACTAAATAAATAGCCCAGTTCGAAATTGGCTTTAGGCCCATCAAGCTTACGTGCTCACTTAACCTTCCTATCTGCTGCCCAAATGGGCTTCCTTGTATGACGTGGGACCCAAGCATTGATCTACACATCAGCCACATGGGTTCGGCCCAGCCTTTGTTACAAGGCCTGGTCGAATACACTGTTAAAGATAGTGAACCCCCTGAACCAATCGAATGGGCTCTATGGGACCAACATTTACCCTAAGTGGTCCCTGGGCCAAGCCACCTTGTAACACGCAGGGACTGTGGGCAGATGCAAGTTTAGCCCATCAGGTATTATCCTCAATGGTCTTACACTTAACCTCTCAGCCCTTAATGATCATACACTGCCCGACAAGAGAGGACCTCTCCCTCGGCTGCAAGGAACAGTGTTGCACTCTCCACTTATATGGATCCCGGGAATTAAAACCTTTTGCAAACATTTTAGAAACCATAATATATACTTTTATGTCTCATATAAAATATACTTTGCAAAACAAATCTCAATGGTTGAAAACGGCTGCCGGCAGTCTTGGTTTCCAACAGTGAGAGCGCATTCCTGATCATTATCTTTGTCCGACAAAGGGGCTGATCCTGTCACTATGATCACCCACTCAGATGAATTCTCGGATTGTCCCAACATACCCAGGTTTTGACCCCCACTAAGGATCTCACTGATTGGTACATCAAAGACACCCCGATCCGACACCTAGTGCAGTATCATAATCAAGTCTAGGGGTCGGGTGTAACTTTCCATTTTGCCCATCAATCTCCGAGGTCCAGGGCAATACTGGAAATCTGGTCCAATTCAACGATTCAATTAATCCCACATTGTATGTGCCTATGGTCTCACCCCGGTAGCTAAGACAAGCCACCTCAACCGACTTGATGGCACCACAGTGTCAGCCTTGTTAGGATAGGTCTCCCAGACCGACCCACTGGCTGTGAACTTTCTAAACTAACACGAGTCTCAATAAGTGTCCAGTTTAAGGGTATTACACAGAAACATACCAAGGGAACATGAATCAAATATGCACTTTTATTCATTTACAATAAACTCATAAAGTACATCAATTTTGATTGAAGCTAAGGGCATACAAAACTGTCTAACAGTAGGATGGAGCAGAATCAACATTGTTCGTCCAACGAATCGAACCCTTCACAAGAATTCACTGGAGACTATGATCACAACTTTAGATCAGCCTTTCTCCAAAGGCTGATAGCAAGATCCAATTTTGATCATTCCTGCTTGAAAGAGGAGATCGAACTAGTAGTGTGGCGGCGGCGGCAGGAAGGAGGCGGCAAGGAGAAAATAGTGTAGTGATGCTATGTTCTCTCTCCTAAATTTGAGAATGTGATCTTCTTATAGGTTGCCGCCCCTTCCTTCTTTTATAACCTTAAAGGAATCAACTCCTAATCCCATTAGGAGTTGTTAATCCAAATCATATTTGGATCTGAATTCCCTTTAAGAGATAAGGATAGACCCTTATCTTTTTTGGAGATTAGATCAACCATCTCCTAATCTTATCAGGAGGTTTCCATATCTGAATCTATATTCAGATTTGGACACTCTGAGTGGATAGGGTAAGACCCTATTCTATCTGCTAATCTAATCTCAAATTCATCCCTTTCTTTAACTGATCAAATCAACCCAGTTTGAAATGGGCTTTAGGCCCAATAAGTATATGTGCTCACTTAGCCTTCCAAACTTTTGCCCAGTTGGGCTTCCTTGTATGGCATGGGACCCAAGCATTGATCTACACATCAACCACAAGGGTTCGGCCCAGCCTTTGTTACAAGGCCTTGCCGAATTCTTTAGAAAACCCAGAGAACCCCCTAAGCCCATCACATGGACTCTATGGGCCCAACACTTACACTAAGTGGTCCCTGAGTCAAACCACCTTATAACACCTAGGGACTGTTGGTAGATGCAAGATTCGCCCATCAAGCATTACCCTCAATGGTCATACACTTAACCTCTCAACCCATAATGATCAAACACTGTCCGACAAGAGAGGACCTCTCCCTCTGCTGCAAGGAACAGTGCTGCACTCTCTACTCACATGGATCCCGGGAATTAAAACATTTTTGAAAATAATTTGAAACTGTAATATATATATTTATATATGTATATAAAATATATTTTGCAAAAAAATCTCAATGATTGAAATCAGTTGCCGACATTCTTGGTTTCCATCAGAGAGAGTGCATCCCCGATCATTACCTTTGCTCAACAAAGGGGTTGATCCTGTCACTATGATCACCCACTTAGATGAATTTTCGGACTATCCCAACATACCCAGGTTTTGAACCCCTCTAAGGATCTCACTGATTGGCATATCAAAGACAACCCAATCCGACACCTAGTGTAGTACCATAATCGAGTCTAGGGGTCAGGTGTAACTTTCTAGTTTTGCCCACTAATCACTAAGGTCCAAGGCAATATTGGGAAATCTAGTCTGGTTCAGGGCTTCAAATAAACCTACACTGCATGTGCTTCGGATCTCATCCTAGTAGCTAAGACAGGCCACCCCAACCCTTGGCAGCACACCAGTGTCAGCCTTAGCAGGATAAATCTCCCTAGACTTATCCAACGGCTGTGAACATTCTAAACTAACACGAGTCTCATTAAGTGTCCAATTTATGGGAATTACATAGAAACGCACTACAAGAACATGAATCAAATACGTACTTTATTCATTTATAATAAATGCCATAATGTACATCATTCTGATTGGAGCTAAGGGCATACAACTGTCTAACACAGAGGCTAGGCTGAACCCATGTGGCTAATGTATAGATCAATGTCTGGGTCCCATGCCATACAAGGAAGCCCAACTGGGCAGCAGTTTGGAAGGTTAATGAGCACACAGACTTATTGGGTCTAATCTGGAGATAAGATAAGGATTAATCCTTATCACTTAAAGAGAGTCTAGATTCAAATAAGGATTTGAATCAAGAAACTCCTAATTGGGTTAGGAGCTGATCTTTTTAAGCCTATAAAAGGAGGAGGGGCCTACCATTCAATCCATCACAAATTCCAAAGATCAGATCTCAGATCACATAGAGAGAAGACAGCAACAGTGTGACTGCACCATCTTCTCCCTGCATTCTCCTCTAGTTGCCGCCATAGCCAGTTTGATCTCCTTTGCTATAGGAGCAATCAAGAAGCATTGTTGATATCAGTTTTTGGTGAAAAACTGATTGGGAGTCGTGCTCACCTACCCTCTAATGAATTCTTGGTGAACGATTTGGTTCTTTGGAAGAACACTACTAATTCTGCTCCATCCTGCACTGTGTCATCTTTAGTGGGAGCAGTCTTTGGATCCTTCTTTGGGCGTGAACACCTCCATTGGAAGATATTATTTCTTCGTATCAGGTATATCCCTCTTCTACTATTTTGGTTCAGATTTGGTTTGGTTCTTGGTTCAAGATTGATCATTGAAAAATGCAATTTTTCTAAAATAGGGAATGTGATTCTCAGATGCGAGAGAGAAATTTTTGAAATTTTGCCCTACCTTCCTGTAGCGTTCGATCATCCATATGATGTATCTCTCATCCCTTCATACACCTGAAGCGCAATCTAGTTTCTCTTTTCTTCTCTTTCATCTCAGAGTCCCGCAACGCTCCGGTACCCACCTTTCGCTATTCTATCCTACAGAATCAAAGAGAAACAAGAATTAAACTGAGATAACCGATCAAGTAATAAAACAAAAATAAAAAAATAATGAAACAGATGCAAAAAAAGTAAATAAAAAATTTTGTCCATGCATCCCCGGCAACGATGCCAAAAACATGGTGTGTCCGGAAGCGCATCGTTAAACACTCCAGAACACCGGTTTAAACTTTTATAGAATTTTACCGATTCTCAAACACTTACTAATGTAGTAAATGGATGAGAATGGGTCATCTCCATAGGGAAGCGAGGGAAAAAATAATATTTACTTAGATCCATACAAGAAAAACACAAAGGAGAGTTGGGGAAATAAAAAATAATAATTAATTAAAAAAATAGAATTCATTAAAACTAAATTCGAACAGTACTGAGAATAACAAGTGCATAAAAATAAATAAATAGCCTAAATAACTAAATAAAAGAAACAAAATAAAAATGTCTGAGAATCCGATTATAAGTAGTAGCTGATCTCTCCTTCTACCCTCGAACTTCTCGAGCTAGGCCTTCAATCTTACCTGACCGGATTTCAGATCTGCAGAAAAGAAATAAAACATAAATTAAATCTAATAAAAATAATTTTGTAGGAAGGAAAAATTAAACTAGAAATTAAAGAACAAAAAGTAATTCTAAAACTAAAGAAAATATGGTTGGGATTCAAATCCAGAGGTGGCAGTTGTGGTGTTGGCGAATTGCAAGTAGGAACCCCTCCTCTTGCTTGGGCGTCCTCCTCTTCCTCTAGCCTTGAACTTCTCACGATCAACCTTCATTCTTACTTGGGTGAATTGACCAACCCCTTCTCTAGGTCCCCGGGGTCCTTTTTATAGAGAAGTGTGGATATAACTAGAATTAGAGAGAAAGAGGGGGGTGACAGTTGGGTTTTAGCAAAAATATGGGTGCCCTAGGGTTTAGAACAAAGGGTTAGGATGGTTCTAGAATGGTCCTAAGGCTGAGAAGAAAAGGAGAAGGAACCCAATATTATGTAAGGCTGAGATTTAATGGCTAAAGGCTGAAAGGTGAAGATTAGAAGTTAGGTGGCTCCTAGGGTTAGAATGCTCCTAGAGTGGATGGTGGAGATTAGAAGGGATGGAAGGTGAGGATTTAGCAGTTAAGGGTGGTTAGGGTATGTTAAGGTGTGGGGAGCATGCTAATATAGTAGGATGGGCGCCAAACTAGGTTTAGCAACTAGTAGGTGCCCTCATGCTTTTAGTTTTTTCATGAAAACACCACCTCTCTTCGCCGAACTTCACACCTGCTTCCCAAAATCTGCATTTCAGCCATGAAAACTTCTCAATTTTCCCCAGAATTTGCATAGAGACCCTCACAGGCCACAATATTGAAATTAACTAGGAAAATGACACAATTTGAATTTTCTAAGGAAAAAAATACCCCTGAATTGATGCCCTTCAGGCATCAAAATGCAGGGTTATTAGAACCCCTCTTGACAAGATCTAGGCATCCTTTCCTTCTTCAGCCCTCAAACCCCTTGAGACACCTTAGCCTTGAATCGGACGAATTCGGATATGCAAAACACATAAACGAACACAAATTAAATCTCAAAGATTGCTGAAATAAAAATAACATAAAAGAAAATGAAGAAAATAAAAGGATGGTTGATAAGATCCAGTGGCGATAGCTACAGATTAGCTGGACTGCTTGCAGGAACCCCTACTAATAAGACTATCTTTCTGGAGGTTACATTCGAAATTGGGACTCTAGGCTCTTGAATTCGAGTTCAGCTGCTTCAAGCTACTTCTACGAGTGGGGCTTCAGTTGTGAAATGGGCCTGGCTACGAACTTGCTCCGACTTCAGGCTCGTCTTCATACTCGATGCGGCCCGAATCTGTCAAAACCCAAAACGTAAAAGTTATGGGTCTTCATTTTTTCTTTCTAATGCTTCTTGAATTGTCCAATTTGGAGTTCGGAATTGAGAGTTAGGCCCAAATTTCTGACTGTCGCCGAAACTGTGCAAAATCACCCGATTTGCCCTGTTTTCTTCCAATTGCCTTCTTTATTGCCCTGAATCGAAATACAAGAGTAATGAGTCCATTTAAGTGCTAAAGTAATGTAAAAATATGAAAATTAGGGGACAAAAATAGTGTTCTTTTCAGTCTCATCAATGTGCTACGTACATGGACCATAAGTGCTTGGCCCATGCTCAATCGACAATGGCTCTTGCGCACACCATGGCTGAATGCACATCATTGCCATGGTGTCCCTTTTGGTCATTGGATGACCTCTTTCAATGGTGGGCCCCACACCTCATGGAGAGGTTACGTGTGGGACCCTAGTCGATTTGGGCCCATAGAAATCTGACTTTATGAAAGTTAGTGGGAGCTACTTGGGTTTGACCGAGATCAAACTAGGGCATAATTGATTATTCCCTCCAGCTAATATGAGTGCATGTGATAGGGAGATTCATATGATGGACTCTCTAAAGGTCTTCAATCATTAGCATGAGGATGGGTCCTTCAGTAATGAGGAAACACACCAGAAAATGGGCTATCCATTTGCTGTTGGGCTTGTCTGAGTGTTTCATAAGATGATAGGGTGTCATACACCGATGTGGGAGGGGTTTCACCGGAAAATGGGAACTCTCTCACGGTACCTTGGCGTTCATGAATATGATGGATAAGCACTCATTGGATAGAAAGGTTTACCTGAAAACGGCTCTGAACCTTGTCTGGCAGTTGTCACCATGCACCCTATGTGATTTCCCACATTTCCAGAGACAACTCGTGGTCTCCGTCACTGAGAAAGGAGGGAAATCTTAGAGATGAATAAATGGAAATGGAACATAGATTAAAATCCATATCTATGTAATGAACATGAATCAAACTAGGTTGTGGACTGATGTTTGCTCTTTTATCAGAAAATGGCAAACGGACAATTTGCAAAGCTGCTTGATGACAACAAGCTAAAGAGCCCAAACTATGCTGACTAGTATAGAAACCTTATGTTGGTCTTAATTTCTAAGAAATTAGACAAGGTAGCCAAGAATCCTGCCCCGGATCATCCGAGAGATAAGGCTTCTGAGGCCCGGAGAAGAGAATACCAAGAATGGGAGGAGAAAAACTCCCTTGCCCGCTGCTATATCATTGCCTCCTTGGACAACCCAATTCAGAGGCAGTTCAATCAGATCAAACTTGCTAAGGACGTATTGGATAGTCTCAGGACAATGTACAAATAGCAGAATCGTTATACTCGGCAGAAGGTCTTGAAACAGTTCATGACTGCGCAAATGTCCAAGGGCCAACAAGTTCACAACCATTGTCTCCGTTATATCAACGGATTGATGGCTTTTGGATCCGGGCTGGATCTGGTAACACAGATCGATGCTATTCTCAACTCTCTGCCTCCATCCTTTAATCCATTCATCATGAATTACAACATGAACAAGCTGAATGTTAGCTTGCAGGAACTCAACAATATGTTGCAGAGGGCCGAAGAATTGATTAAAAATGATGGGCTCATTGCCATGCTTGTTGAAACTGAAAAATCGGGCAGGAAATGAAGGCAAAGAGAAAGCCCCAAAAGAAGGCTACCAAACCCAAGAAGCAGAGGAAAGACAAAGCATCGGATGCCTGTCACTTCTGCAAGAAGACCGGCCACTGGAAAAGGAACTGTCCTGTGTACCTAGAACCCAAGAAAGGTAATCTCGAAACTTGTGTTATAGAAACCAACTTATTGGTAGCTTCTGCATCCTGGTGTATTGACTTTGGGGTTTCAACTCATGCGTGTAACTCACTGCAGGGGTTGAAGGTAAGCATAAGACTGAGTGAAGGAGAAGTCACGCTCTACTTGAGGAATACTACAACTGTTGCTACCACGGCCATAGGAACCGTGGAGTTACTTTTTAGAGAATGAACTATTGTACTAAAAGATTGCCCTTATGTATGAAATTTAAGAAGAAATTTGATTTCTGTCTCAAAACTGTGTACAGATGGTTCTTCTATCTTCTTTAATAATACGATTACTATTAAAAGAACTAACAGATTCATCGCATACGAGGAACTAGAGAACGGTTGATGAAACTGAAAAAACCATATTTTTGAGCCCTAATTTTCATCTTTTTACATTACTTTAGCACTTAAATTAACTCATTACTCTTGTATTTCGATTCAGGGCAATAAAGAACGCAATTGGAAGAAAATAGGGCAATTCGGGTGATTTGCACAGTTTCGGTGATATTCAGTAATCTGGGCCTAACTCTCAATTCTGGACTCAGAATTGGACAATTCAAGAAGCATTAGAAAGACGAAAGGAAGGGCCAAAACCTTTATGTTTTGGGTTTCAATAGATTCGGCCTGAATCGATTACGAAAACGAGCATGAAGTCGGAGTAAGTTCATAGCCATACCCATTTCACAACTTAAGCCCAACTCCTAGAAGTACCTTGAAGCAGCCCAAGTTTTAAAGCAGCCCAACTCGAATTCAAGAGTCAAGAGTCCAAATCTCGAATGTAATTTCCAAAGAGAGAATCTTATCAGATCTAAAGTCTTGAATGTAATTCTAAAGAGATAAGAAGATTGAGATGAGATCATTAGATAAGAGATAGGATATGATTAGTTCAAAGAATATCAAGACTCCCTAAAGATAAGATGATCTCCTAGAAGGAGTTGGTAAACAGCCCTCTCCTTTGGCTATATGAACCAACAACTCTTATGCATAACGTATCCCACTCTTGAGGTAGCCTTTGAACTCAAATCTGGTTTGATACAATTATTGCCTCTATTTCATGGTTTTCTAGGTGAGGACCCTCATAAGCATTTGAAGGAATTCCATGTTGTTTGTTCAAGCATGAAACCTCATGGTATGACCCAGAAACAGGTAAAACTTATAGCCTTTCCATTTACTTTATGTGATAAAGCAAAGGATTAGTTGTATATTCTTCCTCCCGGTTCAATACGCACATGGGATGAGATGAACAGAATATTTTTAGATAAATATTTTCCTAAGAAAAGAAATATGTGGAGTTCGACAACTTGGTGGTGAGACACTATATGAATATTGGGAGAGATTTAAACAAATTGTTGCTAGTTATCCACACCACCAAATACTCGGACAATTGTTAATCCAGTACTTCTATGAAGGGCTGCAGCCCATGGATAGAAGTATGGTCGGTGCAGCCAGTGGCGGAGCCTTGGTGAACAAGACACCCGAAGCGGCCAGGGAGTTAATCTCCAACATTGCCAAAAATTCTTAGCAGTTCGGTGCAAGGACAGACGGTACAATTATAAGGGTTAATGAGGTAAGCCATGTAAATTTAGAAAATCAGATTTCTGACTTAACTACTTTGGTAAGACAACTCGCTGCAGGACAATTACAAACTGCCAAGGTGTGTGGTATCTGTTCGATTCCTGGCCATCCTACGAACATGTGTCCATCATTGCAAAATGGTTCAATGAAGCAAGTCAATGCCATAAGAGGATTCCCGGGCCAGCCCCAATGAAAGTATGATCCTTATTCCAATTACTACAATCCGGGGTGGAGAGATCATCCAAACCTAAGATATGAGAACCAAGGAGGACAGCAACAATATCAAACCCATTTATTCAGTCGACAGCCCCAGTTTTCAGCATCCATCACAATGCAAGGCCAACCCCTGAATTTAGGTACATCATTAGAAGATATAGTTAAGGCTTTAGCTACTAATACTCAACAATTTTAACATGAAACAAGTGCTAGCATTCAGAATTTGGGGAACCAAATCAGCCAACTTGCCACTGCCATTAGCAAGTTGGAGGCATAGAGCTCCGGGAAACTACCATCACAAATGATAGTCAACCCCAAGGAGAATGTAAGTGCAGTGGTGCTAAGAAGCGGGAAGGAACTGTAGCTAGAACCTACCTCACCAAGGAAGGTGGATAAAGGACAGGAAGAAGAGGAGGTACAAGACTCAAGAGTTAGAGAGGACGTTTCAGTCGTGATCAAGAGGACCTTACAAGAAAAACATGCTGATCCAGGTATGTTCACCCTACCTTGTGTGATTGGCAATAAGCGAATCGAGCATGCCATGCTAGACTTGGCTGCATCTATCAATGTCATGCCATTCTCAATTTACTATGCTTTGAGATTAGGTCCTTTATAGGAAACTAAAGTTGTTATCCAATTAGCTGATCGTTCTAACGCCTACCCAGAAGGGATTGTTGAGAATGTAACGGTGCAGTTTAATGATTTAATTTTCCTGGCTGATTTTTACATTCTGAAGGTGGAGGAGAACATGATTGAAAGTTCAGCCCCACTTCTATTAGGCAGGCCATTCATGAAAACGGCAAAGACCAAAATAGATGTGGATGAGGGTACCCTCTTTACCGAATGTGACGGAGAGACTATTAAATTTAATATTTTTGAAGCTATGAAGTACCCAATTGAAGACCATTCGATCTATTTGGTTGACACTTTTGATCCAACTGTGTAGGAAATTTTTGAAAATGATACGAATGAGGAGTTAGAATCGAGTGCATAATTGGATACCAAGGCTCCTATTCCAGAATTGAACCCGCCCATGATGGATGGAAGGGGAGCTCACCGAAAACTGAATCCATGAGAGCTAAAGTAGCTAATGAGGACGTCGAGCATAACGACGTTAAACAATTGCACTTGTGCGAGGCAACCCATTGTGTTTAGTTAATTTCATTATTTTGTTTGGTTTTGATTTTTTGTGTTTAGCAAGAACCCAACAAAACAAACAGGGAAGTACCCCCAAGTCCTTCTACTTTATGCATAATCACATACATTGGGGACAATGTATAACTTAAGTGTGGGGGGATTAGGGAAATCTGATGGAAATTTGGGATACCTTACCTTCTTGAAATTTCTGCTCCCCGAAACTTATCCTTGAACGATTTCAACTTATCAGGAATCATGTGCTTAGGTTGAATAAATAAGATAGGAGGCAAGCATGGCTAACTGAATCTTTCTTGGCTGCATATGGTATACCTCATGATTTTAATCGATCAATAGGCAAGATGCATAAGGGTTTGATTGATTTTCACATAATTATCTATCAAACATGGGTTGATTATTCTAGAACTGGATGTGTTAGGCATATAGGGACCACGATCAATGAATTCATGGATCAGGCGATGAAACCCTGTGATTTTTGTGAAAAAAAAAATTGAAAAAAAAATTGTGATTAATGTAATATAGAGCATAAAATGCACTAACATCTAAAAACGAAAACAAGTGTGAGATGGAGCATAAAATGCACTTACATCATGAAACGAAGGCAAGGGTGAGATGGAGCATAAAATGCACTTACATCATGAAACGAAGGCAAGGGTGAGATGGAGCATAAAATGCACTCACCCTAGAACCCCAACCCCATTCTCACATTCAGATCCTAGGAATTCATACTAAGTGGTGGAGATGTGATACACAACAAGCTTATGGCAATAAGCAAATCTTGTTTTAGCTTAAGAAACAACGAAAGGTAAGTGAATCTGGCTGTATTGGTTTGTTAAAGCAATAAGTACCCATTCAGCCAAGGATGTTTCAGCTCGGGAAGGCTTGTATCCTTGACTATGGGTTTAACTTGGGACCATGAGGAATGGTAATTTGCGATAACTCTTGGACAAGAAAAAGGGGAAGGTTACCAAGACTGGTCTGAAGCATGCATTGGACCAGGCCTCATATAGAGAAAAATAAGAGAGTTGCAATAGTTAGGTTCTCTTGTTTTGCTTGAGTTTTGCCTTGCCCAAGGACGGGTAAAGTTTAAGTGTGGCATGATTTGATGAGACTGAAAAGAACCCTATTTTTGTCCCCTACTTTTCATCTTTTTACATTACTTTAGCACTTAAATGAACTCATTACTCTTGTATTTCGATTCAGGGCAATAAAGAAGGCAATTGGAAGAAAACAGGAAAATTGGGTGATTTTGCACAGTTTCAGCGATAGTCAGTAATCTGGGCATAACTCTCAATTCCGGACTCAGAATTAGACAATTAAAAATGCATTAGAAAGATGAAAGGAAGGGACACAATGTTTATGTTATGGGTTTTGACAGATTCAGTCCGAATCGAGTATGAAAACGAGCCCAAAGTCGGAGCAAGTTCGCAGCCCAGCCCATTTCACAACTTAAGCCCAACTCCCAGAAGTACCTTGAAGCAGCCCAACTCGAATTCAAGAGTCAAGAGTCTAAATCTCGAATGTAATCTCCAAAGAAAGAGTCTTATCAGATGTAAAGTCTTGAATATATTCCTAAAGAGATAAGAAGATTGAGATGAGCTCATTAGATAAAAAGATAGGATATGATTATTTAAAAGAAGATCAAGACTCCCTAAAGATAGGATGATCTCCTAGAAGGAGTTGGAAAATAGCCCTCTCCTTTGGCAATATAAAGAGGGAGGTGAACCAGCTCTAGCATCACTCACTCCAAGATCCAAGAGATCATCAAGAAGACCAAAAAGCTCAAGAAAGCAGTTCGGCTATGGAGAAGCAAAGCATGGAGATTGCACAGATCATGAGCAGCTAAGCTTCTTTTTCTGGTTCAAGTGGGAGGTTTGATTGTATCATTGTGAGGTTCTATAGCTAATTTATTTTCTTGCTTTTTAATTCAAGTATTCATTGATTCTTGTGCATATCTTTATTGGATGTTGATTTTAATTAGTTTGACAAATTGAATTAGTGTTGATTTTCCTACTGCTATCCATGATTTTGGTGATCTGTAATTGTCACGAATAATGGTACAAGTAGCAATTAGGTTGATATCTTTTTGGGTCAATTGTTCATGACAACCTTTGACCAATATTTTAACATGGTTCAACCTAAAGGAATTGATGGAACAAGATTTAGTAATTGCAGCTATCTCAATTATTGTTATTTTGGTTTAATTGTTTTCACAAATTTTAATGCTATCACTGTTTAACATGGACGTTATCGTACCAAGTTGAGTGGTGATAAATGTTGATCGAATGCTGGGTTTGGTCAACTGAAATAGGAAAACACAAGGTTTATTATGGCTATCCTAATAAATCTAAGGTTAAATGCTTGAATTGCAAGAATGCTGAAATTTACCTAGGATCGATGGCCAACCGATTCAACCCAAACCCTTGAACCAGAATTCAGAAAGACTGATTTTCTCTTATTTAGATTGTTATTGCTTTCTTATTCTTTTAATTTTAGTTATTAAATTTTCCCACTCAATTACTTTATCCATTCAGCTAAGAGATTACTGAATTGCTCCCTGTGGGATTCGACCTAGTACCACTTTTTACTGCAATTATTTGATTGTGGGACTAGTACTAATTTTGAGGGCTTCGACAACCCATCTATGGTCTCTATGTTCTACATCCTTCTCTAAAAACTAACATAACTGAAACTACGCCGGCTGAAATCCCCAAGAAGAGAGCCCGTGATACAGTTAATCCCACGTGCCTGTGGCATTACCGACTTGGCCACATCAGTGTTGACCAAATCACAAGGTTGGTAAAGGATGGTCCTTTGGATTTTCTAACTATAGAAGATCTTCCCACTTGTGAGCCTTGCTTGCAACGCAAGATGACGAAACAGCCATTTAACGGTAAGCCTGAAAGATGTACAACCACACTTGACCTTATACATAGTGATGTGTGTGGTCCCCTGAGTGTTAGGACACCGGATCAACACGTGTATTTCATCACCTTCACCAATGATTTTTCACGATATGGTTATGTGTACCTAATGAGAGACAAGTGTGAATCCTTTGAAAAGTTCAAAGCATTTAGACAAGAGGTTGAGAAATAGTTAGGGAGAGAAATTAAAGCCCTTCTATCAGATCGAGGTGGCGAGTATCTCTCTGACAAATTCAGGGACTACTTAAAGGACAATAGGATAGTATCACAGTTAATCCTACACTGTATGTGCTTAAGTCTCACCCTAGCAGCTGAGACAGGCCACCCCAACCAACTTGGTGGCACAACAGTGTCAGCCTTATCAAGATAGGTCTACCCAAACTGACCCACTGGCTGTGAACATTCTAAACTAACACGAGTCTCATTAAGTGTCCGGTTTAAGGGTATTACACCGAAACATACCAAGGGAACATGAATCAAATATGCACTTTTATTCATTTACAACAAACTCATAAAGTACATCATTCTAATTGAAGCTAAGGGCATACAAAACTGTCCAACATCATGTTCCCTTGGTATGTTTGTATGTAATACCCTTAAACTGGACACTTAATGAGACTCGTGTTAGTTTAGAATGTTCATAGCTGGTGGGTCATTCTGGGGAGACCTATCTTGAAAAGGCTGACACTGTTGTGCCACCAAGTCGGTTGGGGTGGCCTATTCAGCTTGGAGATTAATGGGCAAAACTGGAAAGTTACACCTGACCCCTAGATTCGATTATGATACTACACTAGGTGTCGGATTGGGCTGTCTTTGATGTACCAATTAGTGAGATCCTTAGCGGGGGTCAAAACCTGGGTATGTTGGCACAGTCTGAGAATTCATCTGAGTGGGTGATTATAGTGACAGGATCATTATGGGCTGAGAGGTTAAGTGTAAGACCATTGAGGGTAATGCATGATGGGCTAATCTTGCATTTGCCCACAGTCCCTGGGTGTTATAAGGTGGCTTGGCCCAGGGACCACTTAGTGTATGTGTTGGGCCCACAGAGCCCCTTTGATGGGTTTCAGGGTGTTCACTGTCCATAACAGTGTATTCGGCCAGGCCTTTTTACAAAGCCTGGGCCAAACCCATGTGGCTGATGTGTAGATCAATGCTTGGGTCCCACGTCATACAAGGAAGCCCAACTGGACAGCAGTTAGGAAGGCTAAGTGAGCACATAAGTTTAATGGGCCTAAAGCCCATTTTGAACTGGACTAATTTAATAAGTTAAATATGGGCGAATTCTGAGATGGATCAGTAGATAGGGTAGGGTCTTAACCCTATCCACTCAGGGTATCCAAATCTAATTATGATTCAGATCTAGAAACCAGCAGGGTGCGTCCTACACACTGGATCCTTCTCAAGAATCCTCTAGAAACTCTGAGCACCAAATATTTTTCAGTTTTTTCTGCAAGACTGATGTCAAGAATTGATGTCTTGATTTTTTTCTTCTGCCAATATCAAATCTTACAAGAAGTAATGGCGGCGGCTGGAGGAGAACTCCTGGGACGAAGATGGCTAATTGCTTTTCTTCTCTCCAGAGTATGTATGAGATCTAATTTCAGTTCGTAGGATGCTTTCTTGCTTGAACCTTTGGTTCGAAATTTTTTTTTCTTACGGTTTCTCCTCTTTTCTTCTTGATTAAGAAACCTCCTAAATTATGAGTTATCACAATCCAAATCAGTATTTGGATAGGGGATTATCTTAATCCTATCTGCAGATTAAGTTAGCTTACTCCTGATCTTATCAGGAGGTTACCATATTCAAATCTGATTTGAATTTGGTCTCCAAGAGTGGATAAGGTTAAAGGCCCAATCCTTTTGCTAACATTAATCTCAGATCCGCCCCATAGATGGGTGATCATATCAGCCCAACTCGAAATCGGCTTTTGGCCCATTAAGTATTCAGTGCTTAACTAGTTTCCCATCTGCTGCCCAATTGGGCTTCTTTGTATGGCGTGGGACTCAAGCATTGATCTACACATCAGCCACATGGGTTCGGCCCAGCCTTTAATACAAGGCTCGGCCGAATTCACTAAAAAGCTCAGTGAACCCCTGAGCCCATCACATGGACCCTATGGGCCCAACACTTACATTAAGTGGTCCCTGGGCCAAGCCATCTTATGAAAACCCAGGGACTGTGGACGGGTGCAAGATTAGCCCATCAAGTACTATCCTAAATGGTCTTACACTTAACCTCTCAGCCCTTAATAATAAAGCACTGCCCGACAAGAGAGGAGCTCTCCCTCGGCTGCAACGCACTCTCCACTCACATGGATCCTGAGAATTAAAACCATTTGCAAACACTTTGAAACCGTATATAAATATATCATATATAGATTTTGCAAAACAAAATCCCATGACTTAAATCAACTGCTGGCAGTTTGGTTTCCATCAGAGAGAGTGCATTCCCGATCATTACCTTTGTCCGACAAAAGGGCTGATCCTGTCACTATGATCACCCACTCAGATGAATTCTCAGACTGTCCCAACATACCCAAGTTTTGATCACTGCTAAGGATCTCACTGATTGGCATATCAAAGACAGCCCGATCCGACACCTAGTGAAGTGTCATAATCGAGTCTATGGGTCAGGTGTAACTTTCCAGTTTTGTCCATCTGTCTCCAAGGCCTAGGGCAATACTAGAAATCTTGTCCGGTTTAAGGATTCAAGTAACCCCATACTACATGTGCCTTGGGTCTTACCCTGGTGGCTGAGACAGGCCATCCGAACACTTGGTGGCACACCAGTATCAGCTTCAGTAGGATAAATCTCCCCGACTTATCCAATGGCTGTGAACATTTAAAACTAACACGAGTCTCTATAAGTGTCCAATTTTAGGGTCTTACACAGAATTAAACCAAACAACATGAATCAAACATGCACTTTATTTATTTACACTAAATATCAAAAATACATCAAATCAGATTGAACCTAAGGGCATACAAAACTGTCTAACAGCTCCCACTTGCACTTAGGTCCAATCTAGTACAAGCCAGAGTCCCATACTTTCCACGTGTTTCTCAAACGTCTTCTGTGTCAGTGGCTTAGTCAATGGGTCTGCCACATTATCCGCTGATGCTACCTTCTGAATTAGGATGTCCCCTCTACTAACGATCTCCCGTAGTATGTGGTACTTCATCTCGATGTGCTTTGACTTCGAGTAGGCCCAAGGCTCTTTAGCCTGGGCGATCACTCCATTATTGTCACACAACAACGGGATGGGTGATGTGTTGGATGGAATCACTCCCAATTCGTGTATGAATTTCTTCATCCACATGGCTTCCTTCGTAGCTTCACTTGTGGCAAAGTACTCGGCCTCGGTTGTAGAATCTACAGTGGACCCCTGTTTGCTGCTTTTCCAGCAAACAACACACGACCCTATCATGAAAACATACCCAGATGTAGACTTTCTATCATCTAGATCCGACTGGAAATCGGCATCAGTATACCCAAAACTTGTAGTGAACTAACACCGAATATTAGACAAAACTCTTTTGTCCTTCGAAGGTATTTGAGTATGTTCTTCACAGTAGTCCAATGTTCCTGCCCTAGGTTGGCCTAGAATCTGCTTACCACACTCACCGCCTAAGCAATGTCCGGGCGAGTGCACAACATGGCATACATGATGCTCCCTACGGCTGAAGCATAGGGAACGTCTCTCATGCCCTCAATCTCCTCAGAAGTCTTGGGAGACATCTTCTTGGAGAGAGTAACTCCATGCCTGAAAGGAACATTTCCTTTCTTGGAGTTCTCCATGCTGTATCTTTTGACAATTTTGTCGATGTAAGCGGCCTGGGATAATCCAATTATCCACTTCGATCTATCTCTATAGAGTCGAAGACCCAGTATATATGACGCTTCTCCAAGATCTTTCATGGAGAACTGTTGTGATAGCCATACCTTGACCGAAGTCAACATTCCTACATCATCCCTAATGAGTAGGATATCGTCCACGTACAACACCGAAAAGGTGATCTTATCCCCATTGGACTTCTTGTAAACACAGGGTT
Source organism: Nelumbo lutea (assembly GCF_056320005.1). NCBI lineage: Eukaryota > Viridiplantae > Streptophyta > Magnoliopsida > Proteales > Nelumbonaceae > Nelumbo > Nelumbo lutea. Next base: position 61,084,558 of record NC_142687.1, read on the forward strand.
CATTCGGATTCTGCTCAAAGTCAAACGTTTTGACTGCAGAATCAAAATGGATGTTCCAACTCCTAGAAGTTTGCTTAAGTCCATATATGGATCTATTAAGTTTACATACCATGTGTTCCTGACCAGCAGCAAAGAGGCCTTGCGGCTACTGCATGTAGATATCTTCACTAAGATCTCCATTCAGGAATGTGGTTTTGACATCCATCTGCCAAATCTCATAGTCATGGTATGCTGCTACAGCTAGCAGGATCCTAATGGGTTTGAGCATAGCCACGAGCGAAAATGTTTCCTCATAATCGATGCCTTCTTTCTGAGTATACCCTTTCACCACCAAATGAGCTTTCTAGCTCTCAATCCTGCCATCAGTCCCCTTCTTCCTCTTGTAGATCCATTTGCAACCAATTGCTTTTACCCCAGAGGGCGGATCTACTAGAGTCCAAACCCCATTGGTCTCCATCGAGTCCATCTCAGCTCTCATGGCCTCCACCCACTTTTGGGAATCTATGTCTAACATAGCTTCCACGTAAGTTACGGGATCCTCCTCACTAGTCAAGGCTTCCACCAGGTAACTATCCTGGTCATAACCATATTGGACTGGTGGCCTGGATACCCGAGTGGATCTTCTAGGTTGGTCACTACCTAGAACTTGTGGGACATCTCCCACTGCTCCTAAGCTCTCCTCATCAAAACTCTTTCCTGACGATGTGTGTCTAGGATGCATTCAGTTTCTAAGAATTGGGCGTTTCGACTGCAGAACACTTTCTGCTCACTTGGGTCATAGAATAGATAACCCACCGAATCTTTTGGGTAGCCTATAAATAGGCAACGACTAGTTTTGGATTCCAACTTGTCCGCACTTGTTCTTTTAACGTGTGCAGGAGAACCCCAAATCTTCAAGTGTCTCACATTTGGCTTCCTTCCGGTCCATAGTTCATATGGACTCTTCGGAACCGATTTGGTTGGAACCCGATTTAGTACGTAGATAGAATTCTCTAATGCATATCCCCAAAAGGATGTGGGTAATTCTGAGCATACGTGAAGTGACCAGACCATGTCCAAAAAGGTCATATTCCTCCTCTCTGAAACACCGTTGAGTTGAGGTGTGGCAAGAGGAGCTAATTGTGACACTATCCCATTGACCTTAAAATAGTCCCTGAATTCGTTAGAGAGATATTCGCCACCTCGATCCGATTGAAGGGCCTTAATTTCTCTCCCTAACTATTTCTCGACTTCTTGTCTGAACTCTTTGAACTTTTCAAAGGATTCAGACTTGTGTCTCATTGGGTACACGTAACCACATCGTGAAAAATAATATGTAAAGGTGATGAAATACACTTGTTGATTTTGTGTCCTAACACTCAGGGGACCACATACATCAGTATGTATTAGGTCAAGTGTGCCTGCAGATCTTTCAGGCTTACCGTCAAATGGCCGCTTAGTCATCTTACCTTGAAGGCAAGGCTCACAAGTGGGAAGATTTTCTATGGTTAGAAAATCCAAAGGACCATCCTTTACCAGCCTTGTGATTCGGTCAACAACGATATGGCCAAGTTGGTAATGCCAAAGGCACGTGGGATTTATTGTATCACGATTCCTTTTCTTGGGATTTTCGACTGACGTAATTTTGGTTAAGTTAGTTTCTAGAGAAGGATGTAGAACATAGAGACCGTCCTCCAGTTCCCCGCATGCAATGAATTTGTTATTCTGTTTAACAATAATCATATTACTAAAGACTAATTCTATGATTCCTATTGCCGCAGCTACAACACTTGCAGTCGTTCCCAAGAATAGTGTCACTTCGCCTTCACTCAATCTTCTGCTAACTTTAAACCCCTGCAGTGAGTTACACGCATGAGTTGAAGCCCTAGAGTCAACACACCAGGACACAGAAGTAACTAACATATTAGTTTCTATGACACAAGTTTGACATTACCTTTCTTAGATTCTAGGTAGGCAGGACAGTTCCTCTTCCAGTGGCCGGTCTGCTTGCAGAAGTGATAGACATCAGATGCCTTGTTCTTTTTTCTGCTTCTTTGGCTTGGAAGATCCCTTCAGGGAGTTATTTTTTCGACAGAAAAAAGGTTAAACCCCATTTCTTCAATTTTAATTTTCACTCATTGATCCATTCAGTATTAAGATGAGATATGTCTTCTCTATCTCAGACTAAGACGAAATTAATAAACGATAGAAAGTTTCTTTTTTTTTTTTCTATTCTATAAGATAAGTCTATAAGAACATGATTCAATGAAATTTCTTGGATCTATGTTGAATTGGTACATGTATCAATCAAGTGAATCTCGTTCTGTGGGGGTAAATTCAATAAAAGCAATAGCAATTAGGGTCGGTCTTGAAACATTTTATTGCATTGATATTTAATTTGATAAATATCAATTAAATATAAATATAAGTAACCATTTCCAAAAAATTTTCAAAGAGTTATAAGTAAGAGTTATGACTTAGAAATCGAAGGATTTTTCTTCTCTCAAATCCCGCTTATGCTTATTTTGACCAAAAGACAAATGTTTCTCGGGATTTTGAGTCATTACATCTATTCATTGAATAAGTGATGATCAAATGGTTCTTACTCAGAGAACCTTTGGACTTAGCTTAGGGCTTTATTGAATCATCGTGGTTCTAGTATGAATCTGAGGTTTCAATCGATTCATAGGGTCTCAACAAGAGAATTCCTATCGCTAATAAACAATAAGAAATTCACATTACACATAAATAAAAATCACAAATAAAAAAAATAGGGAAAGAGTGGACAAGGAATGAAAATATCCCTGTGGATCCGTTTATGATACATGAATGGGAGAAAAATCCGGATCAAACCCCTTTTTACCTTAGGTCGATTTAATTTGGCGAAAGGGAGAAAAATTGTATAAGCATAACCACAGGCTCATCCTTCTTGAGTAGATCCTCGGCCCTTTGCAACATATTGCTGAGTTCCTAGACGCTGACATTCAACTTATTCATGTTGTAGTTCATTGTGAACACATTGAAGGAAGAGGGTAAAGAATTCATGATGGAATCTACTTGCATGTCAAGATCTAGTCCGGTTCCAAGGGCTTCAAGTTCGTTAATGTAGCCCATCATCCGAAGACAATGGTCATGAACTTTCTACCCTTTGGACATCTGCGCGGTCATGAACAGTTTCAAGATCTTTTGTTGAGTAGAACGGTTCTGCTCTTCATACATTGTCTTCAGACTATCCAATATGTCCTTGGCTAGTTCGATCTGATCGAATAGCCTCTGTATTGAATTGTCTAGCGAGGAAATGACAAAGCAACTGGCTAGGGAGTTTTTGTCCTCCTAATCTTGGTAGTCCCTCCTATGGGCCTCAGAAGCCCTATCACCCGGGCGCTTCGGGACAGAATTTTTCACCACCTTATCTAACTTTTTGGAAGTTAGGACCAACATAAGATTTCTGTACCAGTCGGCATAGTTTGTGCCCTTAAGCTTGTTATTGTCTAGAAGCTTTGCGAATTGACTGTTTGCCATTTTCTCATAAAACAACAAAGACGATAGTCCACAACCTTAGTTTGATTCATATTACCTACATAGATATGGTTTTTAATCTATGTTCCATTCCCATTTGTTCATCTCTGAGATTTTCCTCCTTTCTCAGTGACGGAGATGATGAAACGTCTCTGGAAATGTGGGAAATCACATGGGGTGCATGAAGCCAACTGTTTTAGCTGCATAACCCCACCACCTTTCTGTGATGGATCATATCCACTCATCGAATGAGTTTCCCTTTGGCCTCTGTCAAACAGGGTTCAGAGTCATTTTCAAGTAAACCTTTCTGTCCAGATATCATGAGAGAGTTCCCATTTTCTGGTATCGTGAGAGAGTTCCCATTTTCTGGTGAAGTCCCTCCCACATCAGTCTATGACGCCCCTATCATCTTATGAAACACTCTAACAGATCCAACAGCAAATGGATAACCCAATTTTATGGTGCGTTTCCTCATTACTGGAGGACCCATAATTTTGCTAATGGTGGAAGGCCTTTAGAGAGTCCATCATATGGATCTCCCTATCACACGCACTCCCTAGTTCTAATTTTAGGCCAAACCAAAGTGGCTCCCATTGATTTTCATAAAGTCAAATTTCTGGTGGGCTTTAATCGGTTAGGGGTTTCGTATGCATCCCTTTTTAGGGTTGTGGGCCCCACCAAACAAGAAGGGGTCATCCAATGACCTTAAGGGACACCATGGCAATGATGTGCATTCAGCCATAGTGTGCGCAAGAGCCACTAACAAGTGCTTATGGCCTATGGTTGCAGCACATCAAACATCCAATCATCACATGTAAAGGAGGAATTGATCCAATCAATTAATTGATGTAAAGCCCTTTGAACAGCCCATTTGAAATCTATAACATTAACAATTAATGTCGACTAGGTGTATGGGTTGAATCGCAGTTAGCAGTTTGGCCCATACAGCTTTTCTCACAAGAGTTGGCTTTTGTAGTTTTAACCATTTAAAACTGGGCTTTACAGGTGGGCCGAATTAATCTCTATAATTGAACATCAGATTTGGAACAACAAGTGTGAGAAAAATGGACTGAAAAATAGTCCCCTTCAAAACCTAGATTCGGTCCAAACAAGTTTGGTCCAATCTAGTCCAAAATGGTCTGAAACTGATTTTCAATTTAAGAATTAATTCATGAAAGATCTAAAATTAATAATTTTGATTTTCAACAATTATAAAACAAATATGGACTTTTTGCACCACCTACAAAATAGAGGTTAATCACTAGGGTTACAGTTTCACAAACTGCAAATCATAGAAAGCGATTTCTCCATCTGCAAATCTCCAACGCCGCCTTCTTCTTCCTTCTTCTTCAATCAAGAAAATAAGAAAAACAAAAATCCTATTTCTATTAATTTATTACATTTTTTTATCAAATCCTATACATTCAGTCTAGAAAAAAAAATTATTTATAGACTGAATTGAATAAAATAAATGAATAAAAAGGAAAAAGGGTGCGCAGACCATCTGCGCCAACTTTGCACTGCGATCTCTAGGTTCGAACTGTCCATTAAATCAAAATAAATAAAGAATAGTTCTAAATAAATTTTAGATCTAACAAAAATTAATTTCAGATCAATCACCCTTAACAAGAAACAATTTCTTGAAATAAAGAAAATAATCAACGCAAATCTTGGCAAAACAACTTCTGTCCATCTGCGCAGGTTCAGATCTGATTTTCTTTTGGTTCAAGATTCGAACCTGTGGCTCTGATACCACTGAAAGAATGGTAGGATCCATCTAATGGACACCAAAAAGATTGCGGAATGAGTTCACAGCATGGCATACATGACGCTACTACGGCATAGGCATAAGGAACTTCTTTCATGCCTTCAATCTCCTCAGGTGTCTTGGGAGAGATACCCTTGGAGAGAGTGATTCCATGTCTAAAAGGAACATTTCCTTTATTGGAGTTCTCCAAACTATATCTCTTCACAATCTTGTCAGTGTAAGTAGACTAGGATAATCCTATTATCCTTTTTTATCTATCTCTATAGTGTCGAAGTCCCAAGATATAAGGGGCTTCTCCAAGATCTTTCATGGAGAATTGATGTGAAAGCCATACTTTCACTGTAGTCAACATTTCTACATCATTCCCAATGAGTAGAATGTTGTCTACATACAGAACCAAGAACGTAACCTTATCCCCACTGGTCCTCTTGTAAACACAGGGCTCATCCGTATTCTGCTCAAAGTCAAATTGTTTAATAGTAGAGTCAAACAGGATGTTTCAGCTCCTAGAAGCTTGCCTAAGTCCATATATGGATCGGTTGAGTTTACATACCATGTGTTCTAGACTTGTAACTATGAATCCTTGTGGTTGCTGCATATAGATATCTTCAATAAGTTCTCCATTCAGGAACACAGTTTTGACATCCATTTGCCTAATCTCATAGTCATGGTATGCTGCTACAGCTAGCTTAAGTTCTAATGGATTTAAGCATGGCAATGGGTGAAAATGTTTCCTCATAATCGATTCCCCCTTTCTGAGTGTACCCTTTCACAACAAGATGAACCTTGTAGGTCTCAACCGTACCATTGGAGCCCTTCTTCCTCTTATAGATCCATTTGCAACCAATTGCTTTTACCCTAGGGGGTGGATCTTCCAGTGTCCAGCATCCATTGAGTCCATCTCAGTTCTCATGGCATCTACCCACTTCAAGGAATCTATGTCCAACATAGCTTCCATATAAGTCACGGGATCCTCATCACTGGTTGTGGCTTCAACCAAGTAACTTTCTTGGTCATAGCCGTAATGAACTGGAGGCCTAGATGCCAAGCTAGATCTCCTAGGTTGGTTATTAAATGGAGCTTGTGGGACATCTCTCACTACCCCTGAGTTCTCCTTATCAAGAACAACTTCCTAACGATGATTGTTCAGGATATAATCTTCCTCCAAGAATAAAACACCTTTTGCTCTCCTGGGTCATAGAATAAAAACCCTATAGAGCCTTTTGGGTAACCTACAAATAGGCAACGACTGGTCTTAGATTCCAATTTGTCAACACTTGTTCTTTTAACATGTGCTAGACAACCCCAAATCTTCAAGTGTCTTACACTTGGTTTCTTACTAGTCCAAAGATCATAGGGAGTCTTTGGAATGGATTTGGTTGGAACCCGATTCAGCACGTATATTGCAGTCTCCAATGCGTAACCCCAAAAGGATGTGGATAATTCCGTGTGTATGAGAAGTGATCGAACCGTATCCAATAAAGTCTGGTTCCTCCTCTCTGACACACCATTTAACTGTGGTGTAGTAGGAGGAGCCAGTTGTGATACTATCCTATTTTCCTTTAAGTACTCCCTGAATTCATCAGAGAGATATTCGCCTCCTCAATGTGATCGAAGGACCTTAATGTGTCTCTCCAACTACTTCTCGACCTCTTGTCTGAACTCTTTGAACTTTTCAAAGGATTCAGACTTGTCTCTCATTAGGTACACACAACCATACCGAGAGTGATCATCAGTAAATTTTATGAAATAAACATGTTGGTTACGTGTCCTAACATTCATTGGACCACATACATCAGTATGTATAAGGTCAAGCGTGCATGTTGATCTTTCTGGCTTACTATTAAATGGTTGTTTCATGTGGCCATTCTTTACCAACCTTTACCAACCTTGTTGATCTTTTGTAGTTAGAAAATGCAAAGGACCATCCTTTACCAACCTTGTGATACGATCTATGTTAATGTGGTCAAGTCAATAATGCCACAATCACGTGGGATTAACTGTATCATAGGTTCTTTTCTTGGTGTTATTTTCCAATGTAGTTTTGGTTATATTTGTTTCCAGAGAAGGATGTAGAACATAGAGACCATTCTCAAGTTCTCCATATACAAGGAATTTGTTATTTCTTTTGACAATAATCACATTACTAAAAAGAACAGAATAACCATCCGCACACAGTTTTGAAACATAAGTCAAATTTCTTCTCGAATTGGGTACATAAAGACAATCTTTTAATGTAATTATCCATCTCTGAAATACAATTCTTCAGTTCCTATGGCTGTAGCTGCAACACTTGCAGAAGTCCCCAAGTAAAGAATCACTTCTTCATCACTCAGTCTTCTACTTGTCCTGAACCCCTTCAATATATTACATGCATGAGTAGAAGCCCCGGAGTCAATTACCTTGTTTCTTAGTCTCCAGGTACTGAGGACAGTTCCTCTTCCAGTGGCTAGTCTGTTTGCAGAAGTGACAGGCATCTGATGCCTTGTCCTTCTTCTGCTTTTTAGGCTTGCTAGTTTTCTTCTTTGCCTTTCTCTTCTTCTTGCCCGATTTGCAACCTTCAACAAGCACGACTATGGGCTCATCCTTCTTTATCAGTTCTTCGGCCCTCTACAATATATTGTTGTGTTTCTGAAGGAACATTTAGCTTGTTCATATTGTAATTCATTATGAATGGATTGAAGGAAGGAGGTAAAGAGTTTAGGATGGCATCAACATTGGCGACATGATCTAGCCTAGATCCAAGAGCCTCTAATTCATTGAAGTATCCCATCATCTTAAGACAATGATTATGAACTAGTTGGTTCTTGGACATTTGTGCGATCATAAACTGTTTTAGGACCTTCTGATGAGTTGAACGGTTCTGCTCTTCATACATTGTCCTTAGACTATCCAAAATATTCTTGGAAACTTCGATCCGATCGAACTGTCACTGTATCTGATTGTCTAAGGAGGCTATGATGTAGCACCGGGCAAGAGTTTTTCTCTTCCCATTCTTGATATTCTATCTCCTGTGGGCCTCAGAATCCCTATCACCCAGACGATCTAGAGCAGGGTTCTTAGCAACTTTGTCCAACTTCTCAGACGTCAGAACTAGCATAAGGTTATGATACCAATCAGTGTAATTTGGGCCCTTAAGCTTATTATCGTCCAATAGTTTGGTGAATTGTCCGTTTGCCATTTCTAATAAAAGACAAAGCAAATAATAGTCCCCCACATGATTTGATTCATATTATCTACATAGATATGGCTTTTAATCTATGTTCCATTTCCATTTATTCAGTGACAGAGACTGCAAACTATGTCTTTGGAAATGTGGGAAACCACATATAGTGCATGGAGCCAACTATTTCAGTTGCATAACTGCACCACCTTCTGTGAAGGATCACATCCACTCATCTCATGAGCTTTCCTTTTGGCCTCCGTCAGACAAGGTTCATTGCCATTTTAGGTTAAACCTTTTTGTCCAGTAATTGTTTACCCATCATATTTGTGAACGCCAAGGTACCATGAGAGAGTCTTCCATTTTAGGATAGACCCCTCCCACATTGGTCTATGACGCCCTTATCATCTTAGGAAACAATCCAATAGATCCAGCAGCAAATTGATAGCCCAATTTTATGGTGAATCTCCTCATGACTGAAGGATCCATCTTCATGCTAATGATGGAAGGCCTTTAGAGAGTTCATCATATGAATCTCCCTATCACATGCACTTATATTTTAGTGGAGGTAATGAAATATTATGCCCTAGTTTTATTTAGGTCAAACCAAAGTGACTCCCACTAACTTTCTGAAAGCCAGATTTAAATGGGCCCTAAACGACTAGGGTTCCAGATGGTTCTTCTTGGGAGGAAGCTGATGTGGGGCCCATCAAACGGGGAGATCATCTAATGATCCTATGGACACCATGGCAATGATGTGCATTCAACCATGGTGTGCGAAAGAGCCACTATTGAATTAATCATGGGCCAAGTACTTATGGCCCAAGTACGTAGCACATCACACATCCATACATCACATGCATGAAACAAATTGATTCAATCAATTAAAATATATGTAAAACCCATAATTAATTAGATTAAATCAGTATCAACCCAATAGAGCCCATAATGTTATCGTATAGCATTGTCTAGGTGCATGGGCTGTACTGCAAAATGCAGTTCGGCCCATGTAGCTAAATCAGGACTGATTCAATTTTATCAATTTTGTATAGGTTTCCCTAACTTTCCCTTCTTTTCCCTACATTTTCCTTCAAACCAAATACAACCAATTCGAATGGAGTGATGTGTACATCTTAATGTTCAATAATGGGCCCCATCGGAGATGTCAGGTGCTGAATGGGCAATGCTAACTCACCATTTTCATTATTTTATTCAATCTCAAATGGCACAAGCAATGACGTGACAAACGTCATCTGTTTAGCTATGATTGGCCTTATTTTCTAAAGTCTAAGGTCTAAATTGGCCTCTCTAATTGTACAAGAATAAATGTGGCCTTTTTGCGAAGTACAAGGGTTGTCAAAGCCGAAAATCCATTTATATTTATATACATTTATTATATCCTTGATTAGATATGGATGCACATACTCCTAATCCAATCTGATTACATCTCAAATTACTTTTCTTACATAGTAATTCTTCTTCTTCTCCATCCTTCCCTTTCTCTAATACATTTTGGAAGAACATGCTTAGAGTGAATCCTTCATAGAATGGATTGCAGTTTCAGTCTTTCAGCCCAAACATCTTTTAATAGGGTGGTAAGTTCAACTAGGTTCAGGATTCCTTGCCTATAGGAGTGCAAGCCGAGTCTCAGTTTTGAGATTTTACACTACATTGTGCCTGAATTTGGGTTCAAACCATTCAGATTTTGACAAACCCCATCCCATGCCTGCCCAAGTTGCACCTCTACTTTCCTACACCGACCTAAGAAAACCTGAAGATTAGAGCTATCAATGGGTCCTATTTATCTAAAACAACCAAACCCACCGAATCTATTATATTAGTTCTACTTTTATGTGGTTTGTGTCTCAATTAATAATTGGCTTCAGAATGATTTTGGTTGTTTGAATTGATTAAAACTCAAACTAATGATATGATTATTATATAAATTTCTTGTAGTTTTTTGTAATTTTTGTTTTATATTACATTTGAAAAGGCAAATGATGTCGCACTATCTGGCTCCTCCCATGTGTTAGATGACTCAGACTGATTTGGATTATACCCTGTCAGGCTGAAATGTGCTAGGCCAGAATGGAGACGGTCGAGTTGGCTTTGTTCTACAAGAGGAAGAGTTAGAGTGCCTAGGTTGTCTTTACCCAGAGTGGGCATTTCGATGATTATGTTAGAAAATGTCTATTGGGAATATTTTAGAAAGTGAGAAAGCTAGAGAGCTTGTTGATGAGACGGAAAAGAACCCTATTTTTGTCCCTTAATTTTCATATTTTTTCATTATTTTAACACTTAAATGCACTCATTACTCTTGTATTTCGATTAAGGGCAATAAAGAAGGCAATTGGAAGGAAACATGCCAATTCGGGTGATTTTGCACAGTTTCAGCGATAGTCAGTGATCTGGGCCTAACTCACAATTCCGGACACCGAATTGGGCAATTCAAGAAGCATTAGAAAGAAAAACGAAAGGCCCACAACTTTTATGCTTTGGGTTTTGACTGATACGGTCCAAATCGAGAATGAAACCAGGCCCGAAGTCGGAGCAATGTCGCAGCCAGGCCCATTTAACAACTGAAGCCCAACTCGCAGAAGAACCTGGAAGCAGCCCAAGTAGCAGAGAAGCCCAACTCGGATACAAGAGTCTAGAGTCCTAATTCAAATGTAATCTCCCAAGAGGGAGAGAGTCTTATTAGATCTAAACTTTGAATGTAATCCTATAAGGATAAGAAGGTTGGGGATTAGATAAGAGATAGGATAGGATTAGTTCAAAGAAGATAAGATCAAGACTCCCTAAAGATAAGATGATCTCCTAGAAGGAGTTGGAAAACAGCCCTCTCCTTTGACTATATAAAGAGGGGGGCGAACCAGCTCTAGCATCACTCATTCCAAGATCCAAGAGATCATCGAGAGGCCAAGAAGCTCAAGAAGGTAGTTCGGCTATGGAGAAGAAAGCATGGAGATTGTGCAGATCATGAGTAGCTAAGCTTCTTTTTCTGGTTCAAGGGGGGAGGTTCGATCGTGTCATTGTGAGGTTCTGTAGTTACTTTATTTTCTTGCTTTCTAATTCAAGTATTCATTGATTCTTGTGCATATTTTTATTGGATGTTGATGTTAATTAGTTTGACAAACTGAATTAATGTTGATTTTCCTATTGCTATCCATGATTTCGGTGATCCGTAATTGTCACGAATAATGGTACAAGTAGCAATTAGGTTGATATCTTTTTGGGCCAATTGTTCGTGACAACCTTTGACCAACGTTTTATCATGGTTCAACCTAAAGGAATCGATGGAACAAAATTCAATAATTGCAGCTATCTCAATTATTGTTATTTTGGTTTGACTGTTTTCACAAATCTTAATGCTATCATTGTTTAACATGGAACGCTATCGTACCCAATTGAGTGGTGATAAGTGTTGATCGAATGTTGGGTTTGATCAACTGAATTAGGAAAACACAAGGTTTATTATGGCTATCCTAGTAAATCTAAGGTTAAATGCTTGAATTGCAAGAATGCTGAATTATACCTAGGATCGATGGCCAATAAATTCAACCCGAACCCTTGAACCAGAATTTGGTAAGACTGATTTTTCTCTTGTTTGTTTAGTTTGTTATTCATTTAATTTTAGTTATTAAATTTTCCCACACAATTACTTTATCCATTCGGCTAAGAGATTACTGATTTGCTCCCTGTGGGATTCGACCTAGTACCACTTTTACTACAAATATTTTATTGTGGGACTAGTACTAATTTTGAGGGCTTCGACAAACCCATCACTTGTAATCGTGTGTACCTTCACAAGTAGAAATGAGTGCCTTATATAGGCATTAATGGTCCGAATCCTCTTACAATGGGTCTTATCTTCTCATAGAGCCATTTTCGCTTTGGTTCGGTGAGTTATTATGTTGGTTGCGTGTTCTGCGCAGGGGTTACGATCTATCTGAGTAAATCTGGGGCATGCGGTGCCGTAGGCCCGCTAACGGTCAAGGCATTAATGTTTCTGAGATCTCGGGCTGGTAACATCTCTTCGAGACAAGTCAGTGAGCTTGCTCGCAGGTCACCATAGATTCCTATAGCTCCCACCGGTCTTTGAGGCAGGTCACTGAGAATTTGGAAACCCATTAGCTTGGCCCAGCTAAGGTGGAGGTTGGCTTGGACGAGGTGCTTGAGGCTAACTTGCTGAATTGGTTCATCTAGTCAGCACTGATGTGTCACCTAAAGGCCACATGTCGCAAAGTGATTCAGAGGACCAAATTATCCCTCATTAATTTACCCCTACGTCATCTCAGCAAAGGGAGTAGTTCTCAATAAAGTAATTGGTATGATCAGTTCGTAGGTCGCCTGGCTTTCTTTTTTGAACCGGTTTGAGATTGGGTGGGACTGCGGTGGTTTTCAAATTTCAAACTCAAAAAAGAGGCGTGCACAATAGGTGCACCGATTTCAAACTTGAAAAAGAGGCGCACATAGTAAGCACGCAAAATTTTGAATTCGTAATTGCCCGCTCATGGCGCCTTTGTTCTAACCATCGATTTGCTGTCAATGCATCTTTGTCATTTGTTCTTTTTCCTAGGATTATAAATATGGGGTCCCCACTAAGATCCCCAGTTGCACTATTTTTGGTGTTTTCTAGGATGGTGTCCAATTTGAGGAGGTTGTTGCCGAAGTGTTGTTCCTGGTTCGCCTATCAAAGTTCTATTAGTTGCCAGTACCAATTCTCTTCGTTTCTTTTCAGCGAGTAGTCTATCTTTACCGATGTCTTTTAATCCTTCAGGGAGTAGGTCCCTTGACCATAGGTTGGATGAAGAGGCGAGTTCCTTAGGGGAGGAATCTCGGGGGGAATTTTCCTCTGGATCTTTGATAGAGACGAGAGATGAAGTCCAATGAGCAGTGTGTGTTTTTGTCCCAACTATGCTTTCTAGGGAACACATTGTGGAACTATACAACATTTACCAAATACCTGTAGAGTATGATTGTATTCAGCCTAGCCCTGATGAATATCCCTGGGATCACGGCAAGGATGTTGTCTGTATTTTTGAGGAGGCACTAGTTGCCGGCCTTTAGTTTCCCTTGTACCCTTTCATTCTCTTGGTGTTAAGGTATTATGGTGTCTCTTTAGGTCATCTTCACTCTAATGCAATTCGAACCTTGGTAGGGCTGATCTGTTTATGTCACCACCGCAATTTCCCTTTAAATTTGGGTATCTTCTCTGGTCTGTGTTCCATGAAGAAAGTCCCCAATGTCCCTTTTTATTTCTATCTCCCCTTATGTGGCAGCTATAAGGTGTTAGATGACTTTCCTAAGAAGGTTAAAGACTGGAAGAGCAGGTATTTCTTCCTCTCTAAGAGCGGTGGCTGGGGCATGAGCACTATTTGGCATAGTGATTATCGAATTTAGTGAAGGGTTCAGCAAAGAGCTGCATGCAGTGGTTCAGGATTTTGTCTGTCAGAAGGTTAAAGTAGAAACTGTTTTGGTCAAGCCCATGCTTATACAGGCCGGCCTGAGTTGCATAGGTAGATCGGTCTCTGAGTTTTCTTTTTTTCTTATTTCTGGTACTTCTGATTTTTCACTTGGATAACCTTTCTTCCACCTTTTTCAGCTATGGCGAGCATGGAATTGATGTTGGAGGCTTCCAAGAAGGCTTTGAGGAAGAAGCAAAGGGCTGATCGCCGCTCATCCTTGGAGGGGACCTCGGCCAGTGCTGGCGAAGTCATAGTCACATGCTCCTCTTGTCGTCGACCTCAAGGGAGGTCAAGACCCAATGAGTACCAATCAATACTCTATGGGTCTTGTCGTCTCTCACCCTCATGTCGACCAAGAGGAATGTGAGGCCAGCCCATACACCTCCGATATTCCTCGCTTCTTTCCTCATGTTGATTTCACTATGCTCGATCATGTCACCTATCCTTACATAGCTCTTCGAATGGTGGAGGCTATGTTGCTCCCCAAGGATGTGTGGTATTTTTGTAGCTTGAACCCTGTCAACAATGGAGCTTGGTTGACTCATTGCATTGTTCAAGTTTGTCTCCTTTCAATGTTTCTGCCCTTTTGGTTCTACGATTTCCTCTCTAATCATGTCTTTCTTCTTTTTGGTAGGAAAACACCATCGGGCATGTCTTATTGGATCAAGTTCATGTGGGCCAAAGGGAGAGAGGCGAGCTACAAGTGAATATTGATGCGCTACAGGCCAGATGCATGATGTCTAGTTTAGTGCAAAGGAGGATTTTCAGCATTTCATCAGGTTGAGCAAGAAAATGCAACGTGAGCTGACTGAGGCCCAAGAAACCATTGTTGCCCAGGAGCGCTAGCTAGAGGAAAGGTAAATGAAATATACTGAAGACATCCATTGAGCCAAAGGGAAAGCTGGAGAACTTTATCCCTCTGATGAAAAAGGGCTTTAAGCTTTACTACCACTATTTAAAGATGTTGCACCCCAACTTCGACTTTGGCACCCTTTCTATGAATGATGTGCCTGACGAGCTCACTGTGCAAGTCGATAGGGAGCCCTTGACTCCTGAGGAGGGTTAAGAGGTAGGTGGTGAAGGAGGGGGTGAGGAGAGTGACAACATCTATGACGAGCTGTAGGGTGGAGATAAGGAGTAGGTTGGCCTGCTTGATGATTTCTCTTTTTTGATGTTTCCAGGAGATTGCGTACTCTATAAGTTGATCTCTTGGGCCTGCATGCCCTAAATATTTGAACTCAATGATGCTAGTTTTTTTTTTCATACATGTATTTCGGTCATTGGCCTTTTGATTTAATGGAATTTTAGTTTTTCACATCTAGTATCTTTCTTCTTCTGTAAGGTAATTATTCCCCCAACCTTTTAATTGTCCTGTAAAGGACTTAGTAATAACAGTGGCTATTACCTTTTCATCATTCCAAGCCAATTTTCTGGCGCAAGCATACTTTGTCATATGTGCTATCATATCATGAATCTGATATTCAGATTTCCCATCTAGGTTCCATTCATAGAGGGTATTCCAATTATATCCTACCTGAGGTTTCGTTGGTTCTTTGAATAAGAGGTCCACTGGGGTGTGCCTAGCATAATAAGGCTTTTTACTTGGATAAGAGAGTTTGCTTATTTCCAATTTTTTTATGAATTCGTTCTCTATTATGGATTCCTCATTTGAATCCTCTCCGAAAAGATTTATTGATTTAGAATCTGATACTTTCATCTTTCTTGGTTTTACTGGACTTAGAAGTTTCTCCTTATCCCATTATTGTGGCAGATATCAGTCTGGCTGTTAATTATTGATAACTTATTTTTGACAGGTCTATTGGGTTTGTTTTGATTTTCATATTCTTAGGAAGACTTGGCATAACTGCCATAGGTCTTTCTTTTTTTGATTATTGCTCTAGATCTTGAGAGTTCTAATGAGCTTAATAAAGACTCTATCCTATTGGTTTGTTTTCCTAAGACCTTTAGACAAATATTTATATAATTATTATGTTCTATTATTTGGGAACAGTGTTCTGGTTCTATTTTTCCGAATTCTTTTATTATTGTTGAATTTTTTATGGGGCTGGCTATTAGCTCATTCTTTCCTATTTTTACTGCTTCTAAAGGTGGATGTATTGATTCCACAAATTTTCCTGTTGTTATCTTTCAAGCTTTAGACAACTTCTCTGTAACACATAATTCCAATTCCTCATTGGGAGGTTGTATGAACTGGTTCTATTTCATAAACCAATTCCAGAAAGGAATATTTTCCTTGCCTCATATCGTTGTACCAAGCTTCTCTGATACGATCTCTTTCTTCCCTGGTGAATTTCTTGAAAAACCAACTTTTCTTTAAAGGTTGTGAATTAAAATCTAACCTAATGAGTTCTTTGTCTATTTGGAACTCTTCTTTCATTTCTAAAACATTAATTTCAAAGTCTACCTCTGTGGGCTCATAAGACTTCATTGATGGGTTTTCTTTTTGGGCTAAAAGATAGTCCGATGGTGAGTTATCTTTTATGGGTATTTCATAGGTGGCATAAATAATTCCTGGAGGAGGTCGTGTCAGGTCTACCGATCTCCTAGAACTAGCTTCCATCAAATCAACGTCTCTTCTAGACCTTGTATCCATTGACTCGACATACGAATGTCACGAGGATGTCGAAGCCCTTCTAAATCTGAGTTCTATGGTCCCATCTTGTTCACTGATAATTGAGGCTAATTTAGTGGATTTGATAGGATTTGGGGGCTCTGCTTTAGCCAGTGACCAACTTTCCAGCATCTTTACTTCACTCCAAGTGATTTACCTAGGAATCGTAACATTATTCCTTGAATTGGTTAAGAAGAGGGTAGGCATTCCCCCTACTTCCTGTGATCCTAGTATTAGGACAGATAATATTCATGGTCTTAGAGTAGACTCTATACACCAATGCTACATTATTGGATCCTAGCTTCATATCGAAATCTTGGGTCTGAATTTTGAGGGTTAAGGCCTCCTGGATACCTGGATCTGTTAGCGACACCGAAAAATTTGGACAAGCATTAAAATAGATTGGCCCTTGATGAAGGCTACCTTCTATTACTCCTATTAAGGAGTCACTGAATCTATTATGTCTAGAATCTGTCAGACAAGCTAGAGCCATTGTCTGTAACCCTGTTCTAGTTAATGGTTTTATAGCGACTTGAATTAAGCCAAATGTATAAAATTACAGTCACCTTCTCTTTTATAGGTTTCTATTTACATTCTTATCTACTAGGGAGAATATTTCTTTATTTTTCCTAGTGAAATTTTTCTTTCTACAGTTCTAATATTTAGATCTATTTTTAAACTGAATATTCCTTTTTTATATACTTCAGATGGTGCAATCTTTGAGATAGTCCAGTTGTGCAGGGATTTTTCTATATCATCATAGTTTATGGCTTCCATATTTTTTATAGACATGGACTTGGTTAGGGATGTGCTGCTACTACACTTGTCAGAGTCATCTGGGGTACTAGAGGAGGACCTAAATAACTTCTTCATCTTATCCTTTTACTTTACCAAATATGGTCAATCAACTTTCATGGCCTTCACTCTCTTCGGCCATCAACGTCACTTCGACCTTGGCTCAAGGGTTCTAGCCTTGGTAAAACCGGCAGGTGTCTAGGCTGTCCGACTAGGGTTCTAGCCAAGTGATATCTCTGAAGAAGGTATAGCCTTTGGGTTCTAGCCACAGGTTCTAGGTTGCCTATTAGCGGCTAGAGATCTAAGTAAGGTAGAGGCAGGGTAAGGTGTATGATTGATATGGAAAATTTTGGAATTTGAAATAGTTTAAGAAATGAAATTCGGGATCATGGTTCTGATACCAATTGGGTGAAAGTTAGAAATTAGGGGTCATGGGTCTTCATACGTAGTTTTCAAACTATACAATATATCCTTGGACACTTCGATCTTATCGAATTGTCGTTGTATCGGATTGTCTAAAGAGGCTATAATATAACACCGAGCAAGAGAATTTTTCCCTTCTTATTCTTGATAATCTCTCCTTCGGGCCTCAGAAGCCCTGTCACTTAGACGATCCAGAGGAAGGATCTTAGCAATTTTGTCCAATTTCTTGGACATCAGAACCAGCATAAGGTTTCAGAACCAGTCGATATAATTAGGGCCCTTGAGTTTGTTATCATCTAACAACTTGGTGAAGTTTCCGTTTGCCATTTCTGGTAAGGCAAAGAAAATTTATAAGTCCACAACCTAAATTGATTCTTGTCATCACATAAAATGGATTTTTAATCTATGTTCCATTTCCATTTTGGGCATCTCTAAGATTCCCTTCAATCTCAGTGATAGAGACAGTTGTGTCTCTGGAAATGTGGGAAACCACATGGGGTGCATGGAGCCAACTATATCAGCTGCAAAACCCCACCACTTTTTGTGAAGGATCTCATCCACTCACCTTATGAGTTTTTCCTTTGGCCTCTGTTAGACAAGGTTCATAGCCATTTTAGGTTAAACCTTTTTGTCCAGTAAGTGCTCACCCATCATGTTCATGAATGCCAAGGTACCGTGAGAGAGTCTTCCATTTTTGGATAGGCCCCTCCCACATCGATCTATAACGCCCCTATCATCTTATGAAGCAATCCAGCCGACTGCATTAGCAAATGGATAGCCCAATTTTATGGTGCATCTCCACCCACAAATACAACCAACCATCATATTAATGATGGAAGGCCTTTAAAGAATTCATCATATGAAATTCCCCATCACATGCACTTATATTTACTAGAGAGAATGAAAATGTTAACTCCCTAGATCTGATTTAGGTCAAACCAAAGTGGCTCCCACTAACTTTCATAAAGTCAGATTCAAAGTGGTCCAAAAACGGCTAGGTTCTGGGGTGTTCATGATAACCCTGCATTTTGATGCCTTAAGGGCATCAATTCAGGGGTATTTTTGGCCTTAGAGTAGTCAAAATGTACTGTTTTCTCAGTTAAAATCAATTATGTGACCTCTGAGGGTCTCTATGCAAATTATGTTAAAAACTGGAAATTTTTCATGGCTGAAATGCAGTTTTGGGGAAGCTGGTGTGGAGTCCAATTGAGAGAGGGGGGTGTTTTTGTAAAGAACTGAGAACAGGAGGATGCCTCCTATTTGCTAAACCCAGTTGGTGCCCATCGTACTGTATTACCATGCTCTCCTCCCCTTAGCAAACCCTAGGGAGCCTTTTTAACAAAATCATTTCCTCAGCTAACCCTTGCCACCCTAGATGTGAAACATCTTGATAGCTATAAATATATAACCCTAGCAAGTGCACTAGTTATCAAGTAGTATAAAAATATCATTCCCACGAGGATTTAGCAAAATAAGTATTAGAACCATCGTCTTCCCTAATTATTTGGACAATCGAATTTTAGATTTGAGCAAGATCTACTGAAAATAAAAACTAGAGAAATAAAAGCAAAGGTGATTACTAATCGAATCTGCAATGGATGGAATCGCTAGGGCTTTTGGTCCACCTAACCAATGCAATGAATATTGAAGGGTTTGATTAACCAAGATTATTTGTCATTTCCATAAGCTGATGTCTTTCCAATTTTATATAATATTCTCTCTCAAGATATACTAAACCTACACCCATTAGGTAGCCCTTCGATCTCTCGAGTAGAGCTCTCAAGATGGGAGTGCATTAAGTCCAATAAAACCATTAAATTCACATGAATCATGTATATATATCTCTATATACCATTCAATTCACACTATGAATTATTCAGTCAATTATGTGAATTCTTCTCTCAATTCATTCACATAACTCAAATCAATTAAGAGGTGGCCAAGCTCTTAATTGCATTAAGCACAATAATTCATAGACTATATGAAAATCACAATTTTGGATAAATCATAAAGATAAAAATATATTCATTAACATGATTAGGCTTTCCTCAGCCCTAGCAAGAAACAAATCAGTTCATGATAGAAGAATTAAAGCAAACAAAGGGAAAGAAAGAACTCTTGGATTCGCCCATGGTGCTGAGATCTCCCCTTCTTGCCGCCACCTTCTTCTTGAAGTTTCTTGAATTCTTAATCCTTTCTTGACTGATTGCTCCTTGCTTCTTGATTCCCTCTAGAGATTGAGTGATTGTGTGATGTCTAAAGCTGGTCCGCCCACTCCTTTATATAGCTTAAAGGGGAGGGGGTGGTCTCCTACTTCCTCTTGAAGTAGATCTTTACAAGAATAGAAAGTCGTATCCTAATTCTAATATTATCTTTTTATCTAATGAACTCAATCCCTTTATCTTTCTAAAATTACATCAAGAATTTAGATATGGAAGGACTCTTCTCAGTTTCTTGTTCTTGGATTTGTATTAGACCTCCTCTACGAATTGGACTTCAGCTACAGATTGGGCCTTCTTACGAATTTGCCCCGACTTTGGGCCTGGATTTGACTTTGATGCAGGCTGAATCGGAAGGGAAGAGAGATCCATCATATGGATGCCCAAATCTTGCAGAATAAAGGGGTGAATTTCAAAAATTTTTTTCTCTCCCTTTCAACTGGGAATCACATTCCCTATTTAGAAAATCATATTTTCAAGGATCAATCTTGAACCATAATCTGAACCAAAAGGAGTAGGAGAGGATTATACCTGATACGGAGAAAAAGTATTTTCAACGAAGGTGTTCATTCCCAAGGAAGGATCCAAAGACTACTCCCACTAAAGATGGCGTAGTGCAGGATGGAGCAGAATCAACAGTATTCTTCTCCAAGAATTCTGTCCTTCGCAAGAAACAACAGGATGGCACGTGAGCAGAGCTTCCTATCAATTCTTTCTCAATGAACTGATGTCAAGATCGAATCTTGACTTCTCCCACAACTGGAGATCGAACTGAATGTCTAGTGGCTGCAGGAAGGAAGCAGCAAGAAAGATCTTTGCAGGGTGATAAGACTGAAAAGAACCCTATTTTTGTCCCCTAATTTTCATCCTTTTATACTACCTTAGCACTTAAATGCACTCATTACACTTGTATTTCGATTCAGGGCAATAAAGAAGGCAATTGGAAGGAAACAGGCAAATTCGGGTGATTTTGCATAGTTTCGGCGATAGTCAGTGATCTGGGCCTAACTCACAATTCCGGACTCCGAATTGGGTAATTCAAGAAGCATTAGAAAGAAGGAAGAAAGGCCCACAACTTTTGTGTTTTGAGTTTTGACTGATTCGATCTGCATCGAGTACGAAGCCGGGCCCGAAGTCGGAGCAAGTTCGTAGCTATGCCCATTTAACAGCTGAAGCCCAAACTCGCAGAAGAACCTGGAAGTAGCCCAAGTAGCAAAGAAGCCTAACTCGGATGCAAGAGTCTAGAGTCCTAATTCGAATGTAATCTCCCAAGAGGGAGAGAGTCTTATTAGATCTAAACTTTGAATGTAATCCTATAAGTATAAGAAGGTTGGGGATTAGATAAGAGATAGGATAGGATCAATACTCCCTAAAGATAAGATGATCTCCTAGAAGGAGTTGCAAAATAGCCCTCTCCTTTGGCTATATAAAGAGGGGGGTGAACCAGTTATAGCATCACTCATTCCAAGATCCAAGAGATCATCAAGAGGCCAAGAAGATCAAGAAAATAGTTCGGCTATGGAGAAGAAAGGCATGGAGATTGCGCAGATCATGAGTAGCTAATCTTCTTTTTCTGGTTCAAGGGGGGAGGTTCGATTGTATCATTGTGAGGTTCTGTAGTTATTTTATTTTCTTGATTTCTAATTCAAGTATTCATTGATTCTTGTGCATATTTTTATTGAATGCTGATGTTAATTAGTTTGACAAACTGAATTAATGTTGATTTTCCTATTGCTATCCATGATTTCGATGATCCGTATTGTCATGAATAATGGTACAAGTAGCAATTAGGTTGATATCTTTTTGGGTCAATTGTTCGTGACAACCTTTGACCAATGTTTTATCATGGTTCAACCTAAAAGAATCGATGGAACAAAATTCAATAATTGCAGCTATCTCAATTATTGTTATTTTGGTTTAATTGTTTTTTAAAATCTTAATGCTATCATTGTTTAACATGGAATGCTACCGTACCCAGTTGAGTGGTGATAAGTGTTGATCAAATGCTGGGTTTGGTAAACTAAATTAGGAAAACACAGGGTTTATTATGGCAATCCTAATAAATCTAAGGTTAAATGCTTGAATTGCAAGAATGCTGAAATGTACCTAGGATCGATGGCCAATCGATTCAACCCGAACCCTTGAACCGGAATTCGGTAAGACTGATTTTCTCTTGTTTGCTTAGTTTGTTATTCTTTTAATTTTAGTTATTAAATTTTTCCACACAATTACTTTATCCATTCAGCTAAGAGATTACTGATTTGCTCCTTGTGGGATTCGACTTAGTACTACTTTTACTACAAATATTTTATTATGGGACTAGTACTAATTTTGAGGGCTTCGACAAACCCGTCAAAATTTTGGCGCCGTTGCCGGGGAGTAACTTTAATTTCTTAGCTATTACCTTCTTCTTGTTAACCTCTTTTGTTTTATGACTCGTGCTTCTCAACAAGGTGAACTCGAGTACAACCCCAAAATTGACAAGACTACCCATCGTTTAAGGAAGGAGGCGAAACAAAGGAAGGATCGTTCACCAAAGAAGGTGAATTCAGATTATGATCTACCCATCACCGAAGGAGAAGAAAGAATGGCTGACAGAGAAAGGATATTGAGAGACTTAGTTGTGCCAATTATGAACCAACAGCCCCTATGCATCACGTATCCCACTCTTGAGGTAAGTTTTGAATTGAAATCTGGTTGGGTTCAATTATTGCGTATTTTTCGTGGTTTTTTAGGTGAGGACCCTCATAAGCATCTAAAAGAATTCCATGCCATCTGTTCAAGCATGAAGCCCCATGGTATGACCGAGAACCAGGTAAAACTTATAGCCTTTCCATTTACTTTACGTGATAAAGCAAAGGATTGGTTGTATATTCTTCCTCCCAGTTCAATACGCACATGGGATGAGATGAATAGGATATTTTTGGATAAATATTTCCCTGCATCCCGGGCTGCAAATATAAGAAAAGAAATATATGGAGTTTGGCAATTTGGTGGTGAGACGCAATGTGAATATTGGAAAAGATTTAAACAACTTGTTGCTAGCTGTCCGCACCACCAAATACCCGAACAACTTTTGATCCAATACTTCTATGAAGGGCTTCAACCAATGGATAGAAGTATGGTTGATGCAGCTAGTGGAGGAGCTTTAGTGAACAAGACACCCGAAGCGGCTAGGGAATTAATTTCCAACTTGGCCAAAAATTCACAGCAGTTCGGTGCAAGGACAGATGGTCCCATTAGGCATGCAAATGAGGTAAGCCATGTAAATTTAGAAAATCAGATTTCTAACTTAACTGCTTTGGTTAAGCAGCTCGCAGCAGGACAATTACAAACTGCCAGGGTGTGTGGTATCTGTTCGATCCCTGGACATCCAACGGACATGTGTCCATCACTACAAGATGGCCCGATGCAGCAAGTCAATGCCGTGGGAGGATTCCTGGGCCAGCCCCAATGAAAACATGATCCTTACTCCAATCATTACAATTCGGGGTGGAGAGATCATCCAAATCTAAGCTACGGGAACCAAGGAGGACAACAGAAATATCATCCCTAGTATTTCAGTCGACAGCCCTAGTTTTCAACACCCATCACAGCGCAAGGCCAACCCCCGAATTCAGGTATGTCCTTAGATGATATAGTTAAGGCTCTCGCTACTAATACTCATCAATTTCAATAGGAAACGAGAACCAGCATTCAGAATTGGGGAACCAAATTAGCCAACTTGCCACTAACATCAGCAAGTTGGAGGCGCAGAACTCTGGGAAACTACCCTCACAAACCATAGTTAATCCAAAAGAGAATGCAATTACGGTGGTATTGAGGAGTGGAAGAGAGTTGCAGTCCCAACCAAGTTCACCATCGAAGGCAGCCAAGGAAGAGGAAGGACAAGAATCAAACAACAGCCCCATTGAGGTAAAATCGGACCACCCTCTCCCTAAAGTTACTAATGTTGTACCACCTTTTCCTAGCAGGTTGGCAAGTTCAAAGAAAGAGGAATATAAACAAGAAGTGTTAGAAACCTTCAGGAAGGTGGAGATCAACATTCCCTTGCTAGATGTAATAAAACAAATCCCTAGATATGCAAAATTTTTGAAAGAGTTATGCACTAACAAGAGAAGGCTGTGAATTGATGAAAATGTAAGAGTGGGAGAGAACGTTTCAGCCGTAATCAAGAGGGCCCTGCCAGAAAAGCATGCTGATCTAGGTATGTTTACCCTACCTTGTGTGATTGGCAATAAACAAATCGAGCGTGCCATGCTGGACTTAGGTGCATCTATTAATGTCATGCTATACTCAATTTATTGTCATTGAGACTAGGTCCTTTAAAAGAGACTAGAGTTGTTATACAATTGGCTGATCGTTCTAATGCATACCCATAAGGGATTGTTGAGGATGTATTAGTGCAGGTTAACGATTTGATCTTTCCAGCTGATTTTTACATCCTGAAGATGGAAGAAGATACAACCACGAGTTCAGCCCCACTTCTATTAGATTGGCCATTCATGAAAACGGCCAAAACCAAAATAGATGTGGACGAGGGTACCCTCTCCGTCGAGTTTGATGGAGAGATTGTAAAATTTAATATATTTTATGCAATGAAATATCCTAGTGAGTGCCATTCGATCTGTTCTAATGATACTATTGATTCGATTGTGCAAGAAGTCTTTGGAGAGGAGCACATGGACGATGAGCTGGAATATAAGGCACGATCAGACAGGGAGGAGGAGATCGATGCATCCTATGATACTCCGGAACCTGAACAGGAGGTAAGTACTTCTGATATTCAATCGAAAGTTTCTCACACAAGGCTGCTGCCCTCTGTTTTACAGGCTCCGGAGCTGGAACTAAAGACCCTACCTGATCACCTAAAATATGCCTACTTGGGAGAAAAAGAGACACTGCCTGTGATCATTGCAAAAGGGTTGCCTTAGGAGCAAGAGGAGAGGCTCATCAAAGTCCTAAAGGACCATAAGGAGGCAATTGGCTGGACCCTAGCTGACATCAAAGGGGTCAGCCCCTCGATTTGCATGCATAGGATCCTTTTGGAAGATGATGCCAAACCGGTTAGAGAACCACAAAGGAAACTCAACTCGGTAATGAAAGAGGTAGTAATGAAAGAGGTGCTTAAATTGTTAGATGAAGGGATAATTTATCCAATTTCAGACAGCAAATGGTTAAGTCCTATTCATGTTGTGCCTAAGATAACTAGGATGACTGTAGTAAAAAATAAAAATAATGAACTAATTCCCATGAGGGTACAAGGTGGCTGGCGAATGGTAATAGATTTTCGAAAACTCAACTTGGCCACTCAAAAGGACCATTTTCCCCTACCCTTCATTGATCAGATGCTAGAGAGGCTGGCAGGTAAGGCTTTCTTCTATTTTCTCAATGGATTCTCTAGGTATTATTAGATTGTTATTGCGTAGGAGGACCAAGAGAAAACGACATTCACTTGTCCATTCGGCACTTTCGCCTACAGACGAATGCCCTTTTGTTTGTGTAATGCTCCAGGCACTTTTCAAAGATGCATGATGAGCATATTTTCTGATTTTATTGAAAATGCATTGAAGTGTTCATGGATGATTTTACTGTTTATGGTGATTCGTTTGATGACTGCTTGAATAGTTTAAGTAAAATTCTGAATAGGTGTGTGGAAATAAATCTTGTCTTAAACTATGAAAAATGTCATTTTATGGTGAAGGAGGGTATTGTGTTGGGACATGTAGTTTCAGCTAGAGGAATAGAATTCGACAAGAAAAAATTTGATTTGATTGTGAGTTTACCTTACCCTACAAATGTTAGGGAGGTTCATTCTTTTCTTGGACATGCAGCTTTCTATCGCAGGTTCATCAAAGATTTTTCAAAAATTGCCCTGCCATTGTCCAATTTGCTGCAAAAAGATGTGTCTTTCGATTTTGATGATGAGTGCAAGGAAGCATTTAACAAGTTTAAAAATTTATTAACCATTGCACCCATCATTCAACCACCCGATTGGAACTTGCCCTTTGAGATCATGACCGATGCAAGCAATTATGCAATAGGGGCTGTTTTAGGGTAGCGAATAAATGGGAAGAGCCGTGTCATTCACTATGTTTCCAAAACATTGAATGCTGCATAGAGCAATTACACAACCATTGAAAAAGAGCTATTAGCTATTGTGTTTGCTTTAGACAAATTTAGGTCATATTTTCTTGGCTCTAAAGTGATTGTTTTTTCTGGCCATGCAGCTTTGAGATACCTACTAACAAAGAAGGAGTCGAAACTGAGGCTGATAAGGTGGATACTCTTGCTCCAAGAGTTCGATCTAGAAATCAAGGATCGAAGGGGAGCTGAAAATTCGGTGGCTAATCACCTAAGTAGGATGGTGAAAGACGAGGACTCCTCCCATCTGTGAGTTGTTTCCTGATGAGCAGTTGTTCCACGTGAGAGGTATGACTCCATGGTATGCTGACATTGTGAATTACTTGGTCACTGGAATTTTTCCTAATGACCTTAGTAGATACATAAAGAATAAAATCAGGTTTGAGGTGAAATATTATGTATGGGACGAACCCTACCTATGGAAATTTTGTTTTGACCAAATGATTAGGAGATGTGTCCCTGAGGAAGAGCAGATGTCGATTCTAAGGTTTTGTCATAATTATGCTTGTGGGGGCCATTTTGGGCCAAAGAGGACTGCTCGAAAAGTCTTGGATAGTGGGCTGTATTGGGCCACCCTATTTAGAGATGCCTACTTGTTTTTCAAAAACTATGAAAGATGTCAACAAACAGGTACACTATCTCGCAGGAATGAGATGCCCCAAACCCCCATTCTTATATGTGAAATATTTGATGTTTGGGGCATTGATTTCATGGGACCCTTCCCCCCCCCCCCTCTTGTGGTTTCTCTTACATACTTTTGGCAGCCGATTATATCTCAAAATGGGTGGAAGCCAAAGCCACCAAAACTGATGATTCTAAATGTGTTGTAGGGTTTATAAAATCTAACATCTTCAGTATGTTTGGCGTTCCTCGAGCCATCATAAGCGATCAAGGGACCCATTTTTGCAATAGAACAATTGAAGCCTTGTTGAGAAGATATGGGGTGCATCACCGAATTGCCACTGCTTATCATCCCCAGACTAACGGGCAAGCTGAAATTTCCAATAGAGAGGTAAAGTCCATCTTGGAAAAGACGGTGAATCCAGGAAGGAAGGATTGGAACATACGTCTAAATGATTCTCTTTGGGCATATCGGACAGCTTACAAGACCCCAATAGGTATGTCCCCCTACGTGTTAATTTTTGGCAAATCTTGCCACTTCCCGGTGGAAATTGAACATAGGGCCTATTGGGCAATCAAGCAATGCAACATGAACATGGAAGAAGCAAGGAAGGAAAGGAAGCTCCAGTTGCAAGAACTGGAAGAGATGAGGTTAGAGGCATACGAGAATTCAAGAATCTACAAGGAAAAGACTAAATCGTTCCATGACAATGCACTTTTAAGAAACAATTTAAAATTGGACAAAAGGTCTTATTGTATAATTCTCGACTTCAACTCATGCCAGGTAAGCTGCGTCCCAGGTGGATGGGTCCGTTTACTGTGACTAATGTTTTTCCCTATGGTGCAGTAGAGATCAAAAGTCTTGACACAGGTAAGATCTTCAAGGTGAATGAACATCGATTGAAGTTGTTCCACGAGGATGCAAATGTCCCCTCTACAGTAGCCATCTCGTTGGACATTCCACAGTATTCTTTGGATTAAAGGAGCAATAGGAGGATGTTGAGCATAACGATGTTAAACAATTGCGCTTGTGGGAGGCAACCCATTGTGTTTAGTTAATTTTGTTATTTTGTTTTGATTTTTGTGTTTAATAGGAACCTCACAAGGCAAACAGGGAAGTACCCCCAAATCCTTCTACTTTATGCATAATCACATACATTGGGGACAATGTATAACTTAAGTGTGGGGGCATTAGGGAAATTTGATGGAAATTTGGGATACCTTACCCTTTTAAAATTTCTGCTCCCGGAAACTTATCCTTGAACGATTTCAACATATCAAGAATCGTGTGCTTAGGCTGAATAGATAAGATAGGATGCAAGCATGACTAACTGAATCTTTCTTGGCTGCATATGGTACCTCATGATTTTAATCGATTAATAAGCAAGACGCATAAGGGTTTGATTGATTTTCACAAAATTATCTGTCAAACATGGTTTGATTATTCTAGAACTTACTTTGTTAGGCATATTGGGATCACGATCAATGAATTCATGGATCAGACGGAAAAACCCTGTGATTCTTGTGCAAAAAAAAAAATTGAAAATAAAATCGTGACTAATGTGAGATGGAGCATAAAATGCACTCACATCTAGAAACAAAAACAAGTATGAGATGGAGCATAAAATGCACTCACATCTTGAAATGAAGGCAAGGGTGAGATGGAGCATAAAATGCACTCACCCTAGAACCCCAACCCCAATCTCACATTCAGATCCTAGGAATTCATACTAAGTGGTGGAGATGTTATACATAGCAAGCTTATGGCAATAAGCACACCTTGTTTTGATTCAAAGAAAAGTAATTGCATCTGGCTGAATTGGTTTGTTAAAACAATGAGTACCCATTCAGCCAAGGATGTTTCAGCTGGGAAGGCTTGTCTCCTGGACTATTGATTTAACATGGGACCATGGGGAATGGTGATTTGCAATCACTCTTGGACAAGAAGAAGGGGAGAAAGAGATATAAAGAGGAAATGTTACCAAGCCTGAATTAAAGCATGCAATGAACCAGGCCTCATGTAGAGAAAAATAAAGATTGAAAAACAATAGTTAGTCTCTCTTGTGTTACTATAGATTTTTGCCTTGCCCGAGGACGGGCAAAGTTTAAGTGTGGGGGGATTTGATAAGATTGAAAAGAACCCTATTTTTGTCCCCTAATTTTCATCCTTTTATACTACCTTAGCACTTAAATGCACTCATTACTCTTGTATTTCGATTCAGGGCAATAAAGAATGCAATTGGAAGGAAACAGGCAAATTCGGGTGATTTTGCACAGTTTTGGCGACAGTCAGTGATCTAGGCCTAACTCACAATTCCGGACTCCGAATTAGGTAATTTTGTGTTTGGGTTTTTACTGATTCAGTCTGCATCGAGTATGAAACCGGGCCCAAATTCAGAGCAAATTCGTAGCCAGGCCCATTTAACAGCTAAAGCCCAAACTCGCAGAAGACCCTGGAAGCAACCCAAGTAGCAGAGAAGCCCAACTCAGATACAAGAGTCTAGAGTCCTAATTCGAATGTAATCTCCCAAGAGGGAGAGAGTCTTATTAGATCTAAACTTTGAATATAATCCTATAAGGATAAGAAGGTTGGGGATTAGATAAGAGATAGGATAGGATCAATACTCCCTTAAGATAAGATGATCTCCTAGAAGGAATTGGAAAATAGCCCTCTCCTTTGTCTATATAAAGAGGGGGGCGAACCAGCTCTAGCAATTCTCATTCCAAAATCCAAGAGATCATCAAGAGGCCAAGAAGATCAAGGAAGCAGTTCGGCTATGGAGAAGAAAGGCATGGAGATTGCACAGATCATGAGTAGCTAATCTTCTTTTTCTGGTTCAAGGGGGGAGGTGCGATTGTGTCATTGTGAGGTTCTGTAGTTACTTTATTTTCTTGAATTCTAATTCAAGTATTCATTGATTCTTGTGCATATTTTTATTGGATGTTGATGTTAATTAGTTTGACAAACTGAATTAATGTTGATTTTTCTATTGCTATCCATGATTTCGGTGATCCGTAATTGTCATGAATAATGGTACAAGTAGCAATTAGGTTGATATCTTTTTGGGTCAATTGTTCGTGACAGCCTTTGATCAATGTTTTATCATGGTTCAACCTAAAGGAATCGATGGAACAAAATTCAATAATTGCAGCTATCTCATTTATTGTTATTTTGGTTTAATTGTTTTCACAAATCTTAATGCTATCATTATTTAACATGGAACACTATCATACCCAGTTGAGTGGTGATAAGTGTTGATCGAATGCTGGGTTTGGTCAACTGAATTACGAAAACACAAGGTTTATTATGGCTATCCTAATAAATCTAAGGTTAAATGCTTGAATTGCAAGAATGCTGAAATGTACCTAGGATCAATGGCCAATCGATTCAACCCAAACCCTTGAACCAGAATTCGGTAAGACTGATTTTCTCTTGTTTGCTTAGTTTGTTATTCTTTTAATTTTAGTTATTAAATTTTCCCACACAATTACTCTATCCATTCAGCTAAAAGATTACTGATTTGCACCCTGTGGGATTCGAACTAGTACCACTTTTACTACAAATATTTTATTGTGGGACTAGTACTAATTTTGAGGGCTTCGACAAACCCGTCATAGGGATTGCTAAAATCTTTCTTCTCTGATTTTAGCTCTGAAGAGGATTTGATTATGTGATTCTTCTAAAGGCTGCCGCCCCCTCCTTCTTTTGTAAACCCAAAGGATTAGCTCCTAATCCAATTAGGAGCTGCTGATCCAAATCATATTTGGATCAGACCTCTCTTTAGGTGATAAGGATAAACCCTTATCTTATCTGTAGATTAGATCAGCCTTCTCCTAATCTCATCAGGAAGTCTCTAGATCTGAATATTTATTCAGATCTGGATTCTCTGAGTGGATAGGGTTAAGATCCTATCCAATCTGTTGATCCATCTCAGAATTCGCCCATATTTAACTTATTAAATAAGTCCAGTTCGAAATGGGCTTTAGGCTCATTAAGCTTATGTGCTCACTTAACCTTCCTAACTGCTGCCCAGTTGGGGTACTTGTATGGCGTGGGACCCAAGCATTGATCTACACATTGGCCACATGGGTTCAGTCCAGCCTTTGTTACAAGGCCAAGCCGAATACACTGTTATAGACAGTGCACCCCCTGAAACCCATCAATGGGCTCTATGGGCCCAACACTTACCCTAAGTGGTCCTTGGGCCAAGTCACCTTGTAACACCCAAGGACTATGAGCAGATGCAAGATTAGCCCATCAGGTATTATCTTCAATGGTCTTACACTTAACCTCTCATCTCATAATGATCATACACTGCCCGACAAGAGAGGACCTCTCCCTCGACTGCAAGGACTATGAGCAGATGCAAGATTAGCCCATCAGGTATTATCATCAATGGTCTTACACTTAACCTCTCATCTCATAATGATCATACACTGCCCGACAAGAGAGGACCTCTCCCTCGGCTGCAAGGAACAATGTTGCACTCACTACTTATATGGATCCCAGGAATTAAAACGTTTTGCAAACATTTTAGAAACCATAATATTATATATATATATATATATATCTCAAATAAAATATACTTTGCAAAAAAATATCTCAACAATTGAAATCGGCTCCAGCAGTCTTGGTTTCCATCAGTGAGAGTGCACCCCCGATCATTACCTTTGCCCGACAAAGGGGCTGATCCTGTCACTATGATCACCCACTCAGATGAATTCTCAGACTGTCCCAACATACCTAAGTTTTAACCCCCGCTAAGGATCTCACTGATTGGTACATCAAAGATAGCCCAATCCGACACCCAATGAGTATCATAATCGAGTATATATATATATATATATATATATATCTCAAATAAAATATACTTTGCAAAAAAATATCTCAACAATTGAAATCGGCTCCAGCAGTCTTGGTTTCCATCAGTGAGAGTGCACCCCCGATCATTACCTTTGCCCGACAAAGGGGCTGATCCTGTCACTATGATTACCCACTCAGATGAATTCTCAGACTGTCCCAACATACCTAAGTTTTAACCCCCGCTAAGGATCTCACTGATTGGTACATCAAAGATAGCCCAATCCGACACCCAATGAGTATCATAATCGAGTCTAGGGGTCAGGTGTAACTTTCCAGTTTTGCCCATTAATCTCCAAGGTCCAAGGCAATACTATAAATCTGGTCCAGTTCAAAGATTCAATTAATCTTACACTGTATGTGCCTAGGGTCTCACCCTAGCAGCTGAGACGGGCCACCCCAACCGATTTGGTGGCACAACAGTGTCAATCTTATCAGGATAGGTCTCCCCAGACCGACCCACTGGCTGTGAACATTCTAAACTAACACGAGTCTCATTAAGTGTCCAGTTTAAGGGTATTACATAGAAACATACCAAGGGAACATGAATCAAATATGCACTTTTATTCATTTACAATAAACTCATAAAGTACATCCTTCTGATTGAAGATAAGGGCATACAAAACTGTCCAGCAGCTCCCACTTGCACTTAGGTCCAATCAGGTACAAGTCGGAGTCCATGCTTTCCACGTATTTCTCAAACACATTCTGTGATAGTGGCTTCTTCAATGGGTCTGCTACATTTTCCACTGACGCTACCTTCTAAATCAGGACGTCCCCTCTACCAACAATCTCCCACAGTATGTGGTTCCTCTCGATGTGCTTCGACTTTAAGTGGGCTCATGGCTCCTTAGCCTGAGCAATGGCTCCAATGTTGTCACACAACAATGGAATGGGTGATGTGTTGGATGGAACTACTCCCAACTCGTGAACGAATTTCTTCATCCACATGGCATCTTTGGCAGCTTCACTTGTAGCAATGTACTCGACCTCAGTCGTATAGTCTGTAGTGGACCCCTATTTGTTGCTTTTCCAGCAAACAACACACGATCCTATCGTGAAAATATATCCAGATGTAGACTTTCTATCATCTGGATCCATATGGAAAATCGGCATCTGTATAGCCTTGGATTTTTAGTGAGCTACCGTCGAATACTAGACAAAACTCTTTTGTCTTTCGAAAGTATTTAAGTATGCTTTTCACAGCAGTCTAGTGCTCCTGCCCTGGATTGGCCTAAAATTTACTTACTACACTCACTACCTGAGCAATGTTAGGACGTGTGCAGAGCATGGCATACATGATGCTCCCTATGGCAAAGACATAGGGAACATCTTTCATGCCACCAATCTCCTCAGAAGTCTTGGAAGACATCTTCTTGGAGAGAGTGACTCCATGCCTGAAAGGAACATTTCATTTCTCGGAGTTTTTCATGCTGTATCTTTTGACTATTTTGTCAATGTAAGCAGATTGAGATAATCCTATTATCCACTTTGATCTATCTCTATAGAGTCGAAGACGCAGTATATAAGAGGCTTCTCCAAGATCTTGCATGGAGAATTACTATGAAAGCCATACTTTCACCGTAGTCAACATTCCTACATCATTCCCAATGAGTAGAATGTCATCTACATACAAAACCAAAATGTAACCTTATCTCCACTGTACTTCTTGTAGACAGAGTTCATCTGGATTCTGCTTGAAGTCAAACGATTTGACAGCAGAGTCAAAATGGATGTTCCAACTTCTACAAGGTTGCTTAATTCCATAAATGGATCTATTAATTTTACATACCAGGTTTTCCTGACCTGCAGCAAAGAAGCCTTGCGGCTGCTGCATATAGATATCTTCAATAAGATCTCCATTCAGGAATGCAATTTTGACATTCATCTGCCAAATCTCATAGTCATGATATGCTGCTACAGCTAACAAGATCCTAATGAATTTAAGCATGGCCACAAGTGAAAAGGTTTCCTCATAATTGATGCCCTTTTTCTAAGTGTACCCTTTCGCCACCAGACGAGCTTTGAATGTCTCAACCTTACCAACGGGGGGCCTTTTTTCCTCTTGTAAATCCATTCACAACCGATTGCTTTTACCTCGAAAGGCGGATCTACTAGAGTCCAGACTCCAATGGTCTCCATTGAGTCCATCTCTACTCTCATGGTCTCCACCCACTTCTGGGAATCTATGTCCAACATAGCTTCCGCGTAAGTTACGGGATCATCCTCACTAGTCAAGGTTTCCACCAGGTAACTATCCTGGTAATAACCATAATGGACTGGTGGCCTGGATACCCGAGTGGATCTTCTAGGTTGGCCACTACCTAGAACTTGTGGGACATCTCCCACGGCTCCTAAATTCTCCTCATCAAGGACTATTTCCTGACGATAGGTGTCCAAGATATAATTGATTCCATGAACTATGCATTTCGGCTGCAGAACACATTCTGCTCACTCGGGTTATAGAATAGGTAACCCACAGAGCCTTTTGGGTAGCCTACAAATAGGCAACGGCTGGTCTTAGATTCCAACTTGTCTGCACTTGTTCTTTTAACATGTGCTGGACAACCCCAAATCTTCAAGTGTTGACACTTAGATTCTTTCTGGTCCAAAGTTCATATGGAGTGTTCAGAACCGATTTGGTTGGAACCCGATTCAACACGTAAGTCGTAGTATCTAATGCGTAACCCCAAAAGGATGTGGGTAACTCTAAGTCTATGAGAAGTGACTGGATCATATCCAATAAGGTCCTATTCCTCCTCTCTGAAACACCGTTAATTTGTGGTGTAGCAGGAGGAGCTAACTATGATACTATCCCATTGTCTTTTAAGTAGTCATTGAATTCGTCAGAGAGATACTCACCACCTCGATCTGATCGAAGGTCTTTAATTTCTCTCTCTAACTTTTTCTCAACCTTTTGTCTGAACTCTTTGAACTTTTTAAAGGATTAAGACTTGTCTCATTAGGTACACGTAATGATATTGTGAAAAATCATTGGTAAAGGTGAAAGTACACCTGTTGATTCCATGTCCTAACACTCAGGGGAACACATACATCAGTATGTATAAGGTCAAGTGTGCCTGTACATCTTTTAGGCTTACCATTAAATGGCTGTTTTGTCATCTTTCCTTGTAGGCAAGGCTCATAGGTAGGAAGATCTTCTACAGTTAGAAAATCTGAAGGACCATCCTTTACCAACCTTGTGATTTGGTCAACACCGACGTGGCCAAGTCAGTAATGCCGTAGACACATGGGATTAGCTATATCACGGGCTCTCTTCTTGGGGATTTCAGCAGACGTAGTTTCGGTTATATTAGTTTCTAGAGAAGGATGTAGAACATAGAGACTGTTCTCCAGTTCCCCGTATGCGATGAATCTGTTATTTCTTTTAATAGTAATCGTATTACTAAAGAAGACAGAATAACCATCTGCACACAGTTTTGAAACAGAAATCAAATTTCTCCTTAAATTTTGTACATAAATACAATTTTCAGTACAATTGTTCATTCTCTAAAAAGTAACTCCATGGTTCCTATGGCCGCGGCTGCAATAGTTGTAGTAGTCCCCAAGTAGAGCGTGACTTCTCCTTCACTCAGCATTCTGCTTTCCTTGAAAACCTGTAGTGAGTTACACACATGAGTTGAAGCCCCAGAGTCAATACACTAGGACAAAGAATCTACCAATAAGTTGGTTTCTCATACTCCAGG
Organism: Nelumbo lutea; assembly: GCF_056320005.1. NCBI lineage: Eukaryota > Viridiplantae > Streptophyta > Magnoliopsida > Proteales > Nelumbonaceae > Nelumbo > Nelumbo lutea. The sequence goes on from NC_142687.1 coordinate 61,119,857, forward strand.
TAAGCAGGACAATTCCTTTTCCAGTGCCCGGTCTTCTTACAAAAATGACAGGCATCTGATGCCTTGTCCTTCCTCTGTTTCTTGGGTTTGGTAGCCTTCTTCTGAGGCCTTCTCTTTGCCTTCCTTTTCTTGCCCGATTTGCCAGTTTCAACAAGCATGGCAATGGGCTCATCCTTTTTAATCAATTATTCAACCCTCGGCAACATATTGCTGAGTTTTTGCAAGATAACGTTCAGCTTGTTCATGTTGTAGTTCATGATGAATGGATTAAAGGATGGAGGCAAAGAGTTGAGAATAGCATCGATCTGTGTTACCAGATCCAGCCCGGATCCAAGAGCCTCTAGTTCATTGATATAACCCATCATCCAGAGACAATGGTCGTGAAATTGTTGGCCCTTGGACATCTGCGCAGTCATGAACTATTTCAAGACCTTCTGCCGAGTAGAACGGTTCTGCTCTTCGTACATTGTCTAGAGACTGCCCAATACGTCATTAGCAAGTTTGATCTAATCGAACTACCTCTGAATTGGGTTGTCCAAGGAGGCAATGATATAGCAGTGGGCAAGGGAGTTTTTCTCCCCCATTCTTGGTATTCTCTTCTCTGGGCCTCAGAAGCCCTATCTCTTGAACGATCCGGGGCAGGATTCTTGGCTACCTTGTACAATTTCTTAGAGGTTAAGACCAACATAAGGTTCCGGTACCAGTTGGCATAGTTTGGGCCATTCAGCTTGTTGTCATCAAGTAGCTTTGCAAATTGTCCGTTTGCCATTTTCTAATAAAAGAGCAAACATCAGTCCACAACCTAATTTGACTCATGTTCATTACATAGATATGGATTTTAATCTACGTTCCATTTCCATTTATTCATCTCTAAGATTTCCCTCCTTTCTCAGTGACGGAGACTGCGAGTTGCCTCTGGAAATGTGGGAAATCACATAGGGTGCATGGGGCCAACTGTTTCAGCTGCATAAACCCACCACATTTCTGTGAAGGATCATATCCACTCATCATATGATCTTTCCCTTTGGCCTCTATCAGACAAGGTTCAGAGCCGTTTTCAAGTAAACCTTTCTGTCCAGTGAGTGCTTACCCATCATGTTCATGAATGCCAAGGTACCGTGAGAGAGTTCCCATTTTCTGGTGAAGCCCCTCCCACATCGGTCTATGACGCCCCTATCATCTCTTGAAACATTTAGACAAGCCTAACAGCAAATGGATAGCCCATTTTCTGGTGTGTTTCCTCATTACTGAAGGACCCATCCTCATGCTAATGATGGAAGGCCTTTAGAGAGTTCATCATATGAATCTCCCTATCACATGCACTAATATTAGCTGGAGGGAACAATCAATTACACCCTAGTTGATCTAGGTCAAACCCAAGTGGCTCCCACTGACTTTCATGAAGTCAGATTTCCTGGGCCCAAATCGGCTAGGGTCCCGCGCGTAACCTCTCAATGAGGTGTGGGGCCCACCACTGAGGAAGATCATCCAATGACCAAAAGGGACACCATGGCAATGATGTGCACTCAGCCCTCATTACTGAAGGACCCATCATCATGCTAATGATGGAAGGCCTTTAGAGAGTTGATCATATGAATCTCCCAATCACATGCACTCATATTAGCTAGAGGGAACAATCAATTACACCCTAGTTTCATCTAGGTCAAACCCAAGTGGCTCCCACTGACTTTCATAAAGTTAAATTTCGGTGGGCCCAAATCGGCTAGGGTCCCACACGTAACCTCTCCATGAGGTGTGGGGCCCACTATTGAGAGAGGTCATCCAATGACCAAAAGGGACACCATGGCAATGATGTGCATTCAACCATGGTGTGCGCAAGAGTCACTATCGATTGATCATGGGCCAAGCATTTATGGCCCATGTACGTAGCATATCACACATCCATACATCATAAGCAAGGATAATTTGATCTTGGCCTTTATAAGTTGGGCCGAATTAACCATTTAATTAAATATCAATTCTCAGGCCCATTAGTGGGAAAATTAGGGCTGAATTTCAGCCTTGACCGAACCCAAGAGGAATATCAGATTTCGAACTAGGGTTTGTAAGCAACAGACACCTCCTGCGAATTGAGATTTGATCTCTCATAGACTCCAGAGAGAAGAGACAGTTCTGCCCTCTTCGTCCCTGGACTTCTCCTCCTCCAGTAGTCGCCATTCCCTGTTGGAAGATTGGATCTTTGCAGCAACAGGAAGTCAAGAAATCAGTTCTTGACAACAGTCTTGAAAGAAAGGCTAAAGGATTCAGTGTCCAAGGTTTCCAGAGGATTCTTGCGAAGAATCCAGTGTGTAGGACGCACCCTGCTGGTTCCGTTCCATCCAGAACTATGTCATCTTTAGCAGAAGCGGATCTTGGTTTCTTCTTTGGGCGTGAGCACCAACTTTGGGAGATATTGTTTCTCCGGATCAGGTATAATCTTTTCTGTTTCCTTTTGTTCAGATCTGGTTTGATTATGGTTCAAATAGGATCCTTGAATAATGTATTCTAATTTTAGGGAATATGATTCCCAGTTGGAAGAAGGTAGGAATTTTTTTTTGAAATTTACCTACCCATTCCGCACCCTTCATGGCGTCCATTAGATGGATCCTACCATTCTTTCAGAGCACAACTTCCTATCAATTCTTTCTCAAAGAACTGATGTCAAGATCGAATCTTGACTTCTCCCACAACTTGAGATCGAACTGGATGTCTGGTGGCTGCAGGAAGGAGGCGGCAAAAAGATCTTTGCATGGATTGTAGAAATCTTTCTTCTCTGATTTCAGCTCTGAAGAGGATCTGATTATGTGATTCTTCTAAAGGCTGCTGCCCCCTCCTTCTTTTTTAAACCCAAAGGCTCATAATCCAATTAGGAGTGGCTGATCCAAATCATATTTGGATCAGACTTCTCTTTAGGTGATAAGGATAAACCTTTGTCTTATCAGAATTCGCCCATATTTAACTTATTAAATAAGTCTAGTTCGAAATGGGCTTTAGGCCCATTAAGCTTATGTGCTCACTTAACCTTCCTAACTGCTGCCTAGTTGGGTTTCTTTGTATGGTGTGGGACCCAGGCATTGATCTACACATCAGCCACATGGGTTCGGCCTAGCCTTTGTTACAAGGCCTAGCCGAATACACTGTTATGGATAGTGCACCCCCTGAAACCCATCAAATGGGCTCTATGGGCCCAACACTTACCCTAAGTGGTCCCTGGGCCAAGTTACCTTGTAACACCCAGGGACTGTGGGCAGATGCATGATTAGCCCATCAGGCATTATCCTCAATGGTCTTACACTTAACCTCTCAGCCCATAATGATCATACACTGCCCGACAAGAGAGGAACTCTCCCTCGGCTGCAAGGAACAGTGTTGCACTCTCTACTTATATGGATCCCAAGAATTAAAACCTTTTGCAAATATATATATATATACTTTGCACAACAAATCTCAACGATTGAAACCGATTGCCGACAGTCTTGGTTTCCATCAGTGAGAGTGCATCCCCGATCATTACCTTTGTCCGACAAAGGGGCTGATCCTAACACTATGATCACCCACTCAAATGAATTCTCAGACTGTCCCAACATACCCAAGTTTTGACCCCCGCTAAGGATCTCACTGATTGGTATCAAAGACAGCCTAATCCAACACCCAATGCAGTATCATAATCAAGTCTAGGGGTCGGGTGTAACTTTCTAGTTTTGCCCATTAATCTCCAAGGTACAGAGCAATACTAGAAATCTGGTCCAGTTCAAAGATTCAATTAATCCTACACTGTATGTACCTAGGGTCTCACCCTAGCAGCTGAGACGGGCCACCCCAACTGACTTGGTGTTATAACAATGTCAGCCTTATCAGGATAGGTCTCCCCAGACCGACCCACTGTCTTTGAACATTCTAAACTAACACGAGTGTCATTAAGTGTCCAGTTTATGGGTATTACACAAAAATATACCAAGGGAACATGAATCAAATATGCACTTTTATTCATTTACAATAAACTCATAAAGTACATCATTCTGATTGAAGCTAAGGGCATTCAAAACTATCCAATAGAATCTGCGAAAGCCCAAAACATGAAAGTTGTGGCTTTTTCTCTTATCTTTCCAATGGATCTTGAATCAGTCATTCGGAGTTTGGATACACGAGTTAGGCCAAGATTACTGAACGATGTCGAAACCGTGAAAAATCATCTGATTTGTCTTTCTTTGCTCCTGATGCCTTCTTTCTTGCCCTGTACAGAAATATGAGTCCAATTAGATGCTAATTTGGTATAAAAGGCATAATAATTGGGCATAAAAATATGATAAATTCTACTCTCATCAAATCCTCCACACTTAAACTCTTGCCCATCCTTGGGCAAGACAAAACTCAAGCAAGAAATAAAGCAAGAAAAAATTTTCCTACCGATTTTTTAACTCAACTCTCCTTCCTCTTTCTCCACAAATATTCTAGGTTAACTATTGCAAACCATTAAATCAACACAACCAAGTTATACTCAACTCATCTATCTGCCAATCCAATTCTTGCTACTGCAAACCAGGTAGTAAATCAAGGAAAACCTCTTTCTTTTTTTTTTTTGGAGTGAGTGCATTTTATGCTCTATCTCTTTTTTGGATCACTCGGCCAATAGGTGCATTTTATGCTCCGTCCTACAATTGAATTTGCTGGATAGTATGTGCATTTTATGCTCCATCCTACTATTGAATTGCTTGGTTAGTAGGTGCATTTTATGCTCCATTATACCATTTGTAGCAATGGAAAAACAACTACCCCAATTACTTAAACATGAATTTAGGACTAGCTTAACTGGAAATGGCCTTAGATAAGTCACGTACCCCTTGATCGTACCTCATTACTAGGTTGATAAGAGTTTTCCTAGAACATTGTTTCAATTGATTTCAAAAGAGTTGAGGTTTTGATTTTTTTTTGTATGAATCATAAAAGAAATGACTTAAATAAAAAAATTCTAACCTAAATCCAAAATCCTAAATCCTAAATCCCCTCCCCCACACTTAAAACTTACATTGTCCCCAATGTGAGGTTAGATGCAAAGAAAGGGCAGTGAAACTAAACTAGAAATGTAAAAAAGAAAAAGGAAAAAAAAAAACTTCGCTATCATGAATCAGATCCTCTAACTCTCGTGGCTTTAGCTTTTGGTGTGCAACATAATATAATGAGCATTACCTTGTCCTTCTTGACCGTCCTCCAAATAGTTCAGAACCTCCTTAACTTCCTCATCCAAGTTATCTTCCAAAACTCTTTCAGGGTAAGGGAGAGGAAGTTTAATAGCATCTAAACTCAGTTTAGGTGTACTCCCTTCGATCCCCATTTGAGAATCGGCTGCCTCAACTTCCTTGTCATCATTCTGGGTTTCATTAATGGCATTCACTTGCTCCCTTGGGTTCTTCTTTGTATTGCTAGGCAATCGTCCCTCTCTTCTTTCCGACAACAGATTTACAATCTGCCCCAGTTGAACTTCTAAGTTTTTGATTGATGCTTCATGACTTAAGAACCTCTTATCATGCTCTTGGAACCTTGCTTCAGTAGCATTAATGAACTTAGAGATCATTTCTTCCAGATTACTCTTTTTTTCTTATGGAGGCAGCTGTTATTGGAATCCCATGCATGCCATTGGTTGATTGTTGCTCCATGAAAAGTTTGGATGATTCCTCCACCCTGTGTTGTTTGTATTTGAGTAGGAGTTGAAATTTGACCTGCCAATATGAGAGATAAAATTAGCATTCTCATGTGAAGCAAAAGGACTACCTAATGGACAATCAGAATTAGTATGTCCTATTTGACCACGGAAATCACATGGGATGCTAGATAGAGCAAGTTTCTTATTCAAACTAGCAAGTTGAGCTGATAGAGCAGCAAAGGAATCGATATGGGGTACTCCCCTTTGATTGGTTCGATCATTACTCCATTGGTAGCTGTTTGACACCATCTCTTCTACTAGGACATAGGATTCCTCTGGTGTTCTTCTCATGATAGTGCCACCTGCGGCTGCATCAATAATATATCGATTAGGGGGGTAATGCCATTATAAAAGGTCTGATTTTGATACCAAACTGGTATTCCAGGGTGAGGATACTCCCTAAGCATCTCTTTAATTAAAGAAGGGTTCTTTCTATTCAAGGATCGAATCTTGCTAGTCCTTCTCTTCTAGTGTGTGTCATGCACTAATAAATCTGAACACAGCAAGAGTTTGAACAAATAAAATAAAATAAAAAAATAAGGAACAAAACAGAAATAAAAATAAAAAAATCCAAATTAACCAAGGTTAACAAGTTCCAATATTATTTTAGGATTAAATCCCCGGCAGCGGTGCCAAAAACTTGATAGCTATAAATATATAACCCGAGCAATGCACTAGTAATCAAGTAGTATAAAAATATCGTTCCCATGGGGATTTAACAAAATAAGTATTAGAACCATCGTCTTCCCTAATTATCTGGACAATCAAATTTCAAATTTGAGCAAGATCTACTAAAAATAAAAACTAGAGAAATAAAAGCAAAGGTGATCACTAATCGAATCTGCAATGGATGGAATCGCTAGGGCTTTTGGTCTACCTAACCACTGCAATGAATATTGATGGGTTTGATTAACCAAGATTATTTGTCATTCCCATTAGCTGAGGTCTTTCCAATTTTATTTAATATTCTCTCTCGAGATATACTAAACCTACACCCATCAGGTAGCCCTTCGATCTCTCGAGTAGAGCTCTCAAGATGGGAGTGCATTAAGTCCAAGAAAACCATTAAATACAGATGAATCATGTATATATATCTTTATATACCATTCAATTCACACTATGAATTATTCAGTCGATTATGTGAATTCTTCTCTCAATTCATTCACATAACTCAAATCAATTAAGAGGTGGCCAAGCTCTTAATTTCATTAAGCACAATAATTCATAGACTATATGAAAATCACAATCTTGGATAAATCATAACGATAAAAATATATTCATTAACATGATTAGGCTTTCCATAGCCCTAGCAAGAAACAAATCAATTCATGATAGAAGAATTAAAGCAAACAAAGGGAATGAAAGAACTCTTGGATTCGCCATGGTGCTGAGATCTCCTCTTCTTGCCGCCACCTTCTTCTTGAAGTTTTTTGAATTCTTGATCCTTTCTTGACTGATTGCTCCTTGCTTCTTAATTCCCTCCAGAGCTTGAGTGATTGTGTGATGTCCAAAGCTGGTCCGCCCCCTCCTTTATATAGCTTAAAGGGGAGGGGTGGTCTCCTACTTCCTCTTAAAGTTGATCTTTACAAGAATAAAAAGTCCTATCCTAATTTTAATATTATCTTTTTATTGAATGAACTCAATCCCTTTATCTTTCTAAGATTACATTAAGAATTTAGATCTGGAAAGACTTCTCAATTTCTTGTTCTTGGATTCGTATTAGACCTCCTTTGCGAATTGCGGATTGGGCCTTCCTACGAATTTGCCCCGACTTTGGGGCCGGATTTAACTTCGATGCAGGCTGAATCTGCGAAATACATGAAAGTGTCTTTTTATCTTATCATTCCAATGGATCTTGAATCAGCCCATTCGGATTTCGGATACCCGAATTAGGCTCAGACTACTAAATGATGTCGAAACTGTGAAAAATCATCTGATTTGTCTTTCTTTGGTCCTGATGCCTTCTTTCATGCCCTGTACAGAAATATGAGTCCAATTAGATGCTAATTTGGTATAAAAGATATAATAATTGGGGATAAAAATATGATAAATTCTACTCTCATCACCTCCATCATCCACTCCTTCTAATCTCCACCATCCATTTTAGGGCTCTCCTTTTAGATTCTAAACCCTAGGGTGCCACCTATTCTGCTAATCCTCACCATTATATCTCAGCCACTCCTTCCATCCTATATACCTACCATTCAATCTAGGGCACCACATATTCTTTTAATCTTAACCCTTCAACCCTAGATGTTCTAATCTACACTCTCCATTTATGGGCACCCAAATCTCAGCCCTACATAATATTTGGTGTCATTCCCTTCCATTTTTAGCCATAGGATCACCCCAAAACCATCTTAGCCATCCATTAGGAACCCTAAGGCATCCCTAATTTTATTAAATCTCAGCTACCACCCCCATCTTTCTCCCTATTTCCAGTTGTGTCCACCCTTCTCTATAAAAAGGGTCCTAAGGGCCCTATAAAAGGGGTTAGTCAATTCATCCAAGTAAGAAAGAAGGTTGATCGTGAGAAGTTCAAGGGTAGAGGAAGAGGAGGACGCCCAAGCAAGAGGAGGGGTTCCTACTTGTAGTTTGCCAACATCACTACTGCCACCTCTGGATTTGAACCCCAACCATTTTTTCTTCAACTTTAGAATTACTCTTTGTTCTTTAATTTCCAGTTTAATTTTTTCTTCTTGCAAATTTAATTTTTATTAGATTTAATTTGTGTTTTATTTCTTTTCGACAGACCTGAAATTCGGCTAGGTATGACGAAAGGCCTAGCTCGAGAAGTTCGAGGGTCAAAGGAGAGATCCGGAGACTCCTTCCTCTGATCAGATTCTCAAACATTTTTATTTCATTCCTTTTATTTATTTGTTTCTGTTATTTATTTTTATTCACTTGTTATTCTCAGGACTTTTCGAATTTGGTTTTAATGAATGCTATATTTTTCTTTTAATTAATTAATTTTATATTTCTGCAACTCTCCTTTGTGTTCTCTCTCCCTGATCTAAGTACGTAATTATTTTTCCCCTGCTTCCCTATGGATACGACCCGATCTCATCACTTTACTGCGTTAGTAGTTGTTTGAGAATCGGAATAAAATTATAAATGTTTAAACCGGTGTTCCGAAGTGTTTAACGACGCGCTTTCGGACACACCAATTCCTCTTGTGGAGAAACTGAAGCAGGCCCCACTGAGAAGGGAGATCATTCAATAATCTTAAGGACATAATGGCAATTATGTGCATTCAGCCATAGTACTCGAAAGAGACACTATCAAATTGACATGGGCCAAGTGCTTATGGCCCATGTACGCAACACATCACATCACACACATCACATGCATGGACATCCACAATTGATCTAATCAATTAAATAACTGTAAAACCCATAATTAAAATTTAAAACCTTTTCACCCCATTTAAAGTCCATAATATTATCTAGGTATATGGGCTGAACTGCAAAGAGCAGTTCGGCTCATATAACATTTATGCTGAATTGGGCTAAAGCAGTTTTAACAAATTAAAACAGGGTTTTACAAAGGTGTGCCGAATAGCATCTTGTAATTAGCCATCAAACCCTTGGCCCATATATGGAATTGCAGGACTGCGAACAGCCCATATTGAACCACAAATTCAGTCCAACCAATTTGGTCCAATCTAGGTCGAATGGGTCTAGGGTTTGGTGATTAATTCAAGATCCAATTCAAGAAGATGACCTGAAAATTAATTTTGGGTGATAAATTACAGTCAATAATCAGCAAATAAACATATCAGTGGGCTGTTCGTGTGGATCCAAACCTGCAAGAAAAAAGATTAGTCGCTACTTGCAGATTTGATTTCTGAAAATCGCAGATTGAAGATTTCTTATCTGCGCAAGTGTCTTCTCCTCCACGTGAACCAGCTTCTTCATTCAATGAAATAAAATAGAAAAAAGCCTAACTTTTCTATTAATTTACATCAGAATTGAGTCCTATACATTCCATCTAAAAAATAAAAAAAATATATTTATAGACCAAGAATGAATAGAATACAACAGTTGCGCATATTCATTGCGCTAATAAAAGATTTTGATCTCCACCATACGAACAGCCCAAAATCCAAGAAATATAAATAGAAAATTTCTAAATATATATCAGATTAATAAACTTTTAATTTTTAGATCATTTCCCCAAAACTAGCAACCTATTCCCAAAAAAAAATGCTAACAACACAAATTGGGTAGAACGCCTTCTACCCATTTGCATAGATCCGGATATGATCTAATTTGGTTCAAGACTTGAACTTGGCTCTAATACCATTGAAGGGATGGGAGATCCATCATATGGATGCCCAAACCCTGTAGGAAGGTTGGGCAAAATTTCCAAAATTTTTTTTCTTCCATCTAGGAATCATACTCCCTAATTTAGAAAACTGCATTTTTAAGGTTCGTTCTTGAATCCAAAACTGAATCAGATCTGAAACCAATAGGAAGTAAGGGATATATCTGGTACAAAGTAGCAGTAACTGAAGAGATGAGAGATTCATCATATGGAGGGCCGAACCCTATAGGAAGGTTGGGCAAATTTTCAAAAATTTCTCTCTCTCCCATCTAGGAATCACATTCCCTATTTTAGAAAACTAAATTTTCAAGGATCATTCTTGAAACAAAACCGGACCATATCTGAAACCTATAGGTAGTGAGGGATATACCTGATAAAAGTGGTAGTAACTCCCAATAAATGTGTTCATGCCCAAGTTGAAAACCAAAACCCGCTTCCACTGAAGATGACACGGTGCGTGTTGAAGCAGGATCAACAGGATGGCTCTTTAGCAAGAACCAGGATTCTTCAACAAGAATCGGATAGGGGCTGGTGAGCATGACTTTAGATTACTTTTTCTACCAAAAAGCAATATCAAGAACACTTCTTGATCACTTCCACAAGTGGAGATCGAACTGGGTAGGGGCGGCAAGAATAGGAGAGAACTCCGCAGATTGTTGTGTTTCAAAATTGAGGAATTCACCCCCTATTTATAGCATTCTTAAGATCAGCCTCCTAATTTAATTACGAGAGAGTTTCTTGATCCAAATCTGATATTTGGATATGGGCTCTTGAATGGCTAAGACTTATCTTATCTTTTACCTAATCCTAATCAGATTATAAATCATATCCTGCCCCCTTTTTAATTAACTAACTTAAGCCCAATTCGAATCGGGCTTTAGGCCCATTAAGTTTATGTACTCACTTACTTCTTAACCTGCTACCCAATTGGCTCTCTTTGTATGGTGTGGGATCCTTACATCGATCTACACATCAGCCACATTGGTTCAGCCCAGCCTTTGTTACAAGGCCAGGCCAAATTCATTGTAGGAGACTGAAGGGATGAGATATCCATCGTATGGATGCCTGAATCTTGTGGAATAGAATGGGCGAATTTCAAAAAATTTCTCTCAATCCTATTCGAAATCGTATTCCCAATTTTAGAAAAATCATATTTTACAAGGATCAATCTTGAACCAAGAACTGAACCAGATTTGAACAAAACTAGTAGGAGAGAGTTATACCTGATACGGAGAAACAATATCTCCCAATGGAGGTGTTCACACCCAAGGAAGGAACCAAAGACTACTCCCACTGAAGATGGCGCAGTGCAGGATGGAGCAGAATCAACAGCGTTCTTCACAAGAACCAGATCCTTCACAAGAATCAGCTGGGCGGCACATGAGCAATATATCCAATCAGCCCTTCCACAAAGAACTGATATCAAGATCTGATCTTGATCACTCCCACTGAAAAATAGGAGATCGAACTGGTAGATATGGTGGCAGTAGGAAGGAGGCGATAAGAGAGATTTAGGGCAGTAAAGCGGAATTCTCTCTTTTGTGATTTCAGCACTGAAGACAGGATGTGAAATGTGTCAAAAAGCTATCACCCCCTACTCATTTTATAACCTTAAAGGGATTAGCTCCTAATCCCATTAGGAGTTGCTAATCCAAATCATATTTGGATCAGAATTCCCTTCAAGTGATAAGGGTAAACCCTTATCTTATCTACATATTAGATTAGCCTTCTCCTAATCTCAGTAGGAGGTTTCCAAATCTCAATCACATTTGGATCTCGACTCGCTGAGTGGATAGGGTTAAGACCCAATCGTGTCTGCTAATCCAATCTCAGAATTCTCCCTTTAATTAACTGATCAAGTCAGCCCAGTTCGAAATGTACGTTAGGCCCAAATAATGTGCACACTTAGCCTTCCAAACTACTGCCTAATTGGGCTTCCTTGTATGGCGTGGGGCCCAAACATTGATCTACACATCAGTCACATGGGTTCATCCCTGCCTTTGTTACAAGGCCTGGCTGAATACACTATTATGGACAATGCCACCTTATAATACTCAGGGACTGTGGGCAGATGCAAGATTAGTCCATCAAGTATTACCCTCAATGGTCTTACACTTAACCTCTCAGCCCATAATGATCATACACTGCCCAACAAGAGAGGACCTCTCCCTCGGCTGCAAGGAACAGTGTTGCACTCTCTACTCACATGGATCCCGGGAATTAAAACCTTTTGCAAACGTTTGGAAACCATAATAAATATGCTTTTATATCTCATATAAAATTTATTTTGTAAAACAAATCTCAACGATTGAAATCGGCTGCCGGCAATCTTGGTTTCCATCAAAGAGAGTGCAATCCCGATCATTACATTTTTCTGACAAAGGGGATGATTCTGTTACTATGATCACCCACTCAGATGAATTCTTAAACTATCCCAACATACACAGGTTTTGACCTCGCTAAGGATCTCACTGACTGGCATATCAAAGACAACCCAATTCGACACCTAGGGCAGTATCATAATCGAGTCTAGGGGTTAGGTGTAACTTTCCAGTTTTGCCCATCAATCTCCAAGGTCCAGGGCAATAGTGGAAATCTGGTCCGGTTCAAAGATTTAATTAATTCTACACTACATGTGCCTTGGGTCTCACCCTGGTGGCTGAGACAGGCCACCCCAAGATTTGGCAGAACACCAATGTCAACCATGGTAGGATAAACCTCCTTAGACTTATCCAATGGCTATGAACATTCTAAACTAACACGAGTCTCATAAGTGTCCAGTTTAAGGGTATTACAAAGAAACACACCACAAGAACATGAATCAAATATGAATTTTATTCATTTACAATAAATTCATAGTGTATATACTTTTGATTAGAGCTAAGGGCACACAACTATCTAACAACTCCCACTTGCACTTAGGTCAAATCTGGTACAAGCCAGAGTCCCTGACTTTCCACATGTTTCTCAAACACTTTCTATGTTAGTGGCTTCGTCAATGGGTCTGCCACATTCTCCGCTGATGCTACCTTTCAACATCAACCTCCTGTTGTCAAACAACAGTGGAATGGGTGATGTGCTGAATTCCAAATTCAGGAATGAACACCTTCATTCATTAGGCAACCTCACTTACGGCAATGTGTTCGGATTGGGTTGTAGACTATTAATTTGCTACTTAGGACCCCTGTTTGTTGACATTCAAGAAACAACACATGATCCTATCATGAAAACATACCCAGATGTAGACTTTCTATCATCTGGATCCGATTGAAAATCGGCATCAGTATACCCCTGGGTCTGTAGTGAGCTACCATCGAATACCAGACAAAACTCTTTTGTCCATCGAAAGTACTTAAGTATGTTTTTTACAGCAGTCTAGTGCTCTTGCCCTGGGTTGGCCTGAAATCTGCTTACCACACTCACTGCCTAAGCAATGTCAGGATGAATGCACAGCATGGCATACATGATGCTCCCTACGGTTGAGGCATAGGGAACATCCTTCATTCCCTCAATCTCCTCAGAGGTCTTGGGAGACATCTTCTTAGAGAGAGTGACTCCATGCCTGAAAGGAACATTTCCCTTCTTGAATTCTCCATGTTGTATCTCTTGACAATTTTGCCAATGTAAGTAGATTGGGATAATCCTATTATCCGTTTCGATCTATCTCTATAGAATCGAAGACCTAGTATATAGAAAGCTTCTCCAAGATCATCCATGGAGAATTGCTGTGAAAGCCACACTTTCACCGTAGTCAACATTTCTACATCATTCTCAATGAGTAGAATGTCATCTACATACAGAACCAAGAACGTAACATTGTCCCCACAGGTCTTCCTGTAAACACAAGGCTCATCCGGATTCTGCTCAAAGTCAAACGTTTTGACAGTAGAGTCAAATCAGATGTTCCAACTCCTAGAAGCTTGCTTAAGTCCATATATGGATCTATTTAGTTTACATACCACGTGTTCCTGACCCACAGCTATGAAGCCTTACGGCTGCTGCATGTAGATATGTTCAGTAAGATCTCCATTCAGGAATGCAGTTTTGACATCCATTTGCCAAATCTCGTAGTCATGGTACAGGATCCTAATGGATTTAAGCATGGCCACAGGAAAAAAGGTTTCCTCATAATCGATGCCATATTTCTAAGTGTACCCTTTCGCCACCAGATGAGCTTTGTAGGTCTCAACCTTGCCATCGGGGCCCTTCTTCCTCTTATAGATCCATTTGCAACCAATTGCTTTTACTCCAGGGGCAGGTCTACTAGAGTCCAGACTCCATTGGTCTCCATTGAGTCCATCTCAGCTCTCATGGCATCTACCCACTTAAGGGAGTATATGTCCAACATAGCTTCCGCATAAGTCACGGGATCCTCCTCACTAGTCAATGCTTCCACCAGGTAACTATCCTGGTCATAATCAAAACAGATTGGTGGCCTGGATACCCGGGTAGATCTTCTACATTGGTCACTACCTAGAATTTGTGGGACACCTCCCACTACATCTGACCTTTCCTCATCAAGAACAATTTCCTGACGATGATTGTTCAGGATGTTATCATTTTCCATGAATCCTACATTTCGACTACAGAACACCTTCTACTCCCTTGGATCATAGAATAGGTAACCCATAGAGCCTTTTGGGTAGCCTACAAATAGGCAACGGCTGGTCTTGGGTTCCAATTTGTCTAAACTCATTCTTTTAATATGTGTCAAACTACCCCAAACCTTCAAGTGTTGTACACTTGGTTTCTTTCCTATCCAAAGCTCATAGGGAGTCTTCGGAACTGATTTGGTTGGAACTCAGTTCAACACGTATATCGCAGTCTCCAATGCATATCCCCAAAAGGATGTGGGTAACTCTTAATGGACGAGAAGTGACCAGACCATATCCAATAAGGTCCTATTCCTCCTCTCTGAAACACCGTTAAGTTGTGGTGTAGCAAGAGAGTCCAACTGTGATACTATCCCGTTGTCCTTCAAGTGGTCCATGAATTCATCATAGAGATACTCGCCACCTCGATTTGATCAAAGGGTCTTAATTTCTCTCCCTAATTGTTTCTCAACCTCTTGTCTGAACTCTTTGAACTTTTCAAAGAATTCAGACATATGTCTAATTAGGTACATGTAACCATACCGAGAATAATCATCGTCAAATGTAATAAAATACATGTGCTGGTTACGGGTCCTAACACTCAGGGACCACATACATCAGTATGTATAAGGTCAAGCATGCCTGTACATTTTTCAGGCTTACCATTAAATGGTTTCTTTGTCATCCTACCCTGAAGGCAAGGCTCACAAGTGGGAAGAACTTCTATGGTTAGAAAATCCACGGACCATCCTTTACCAGTCTTGTGATTCAGTCAATACTGATATGGCCATATCGGTAATGCCACAGGCACATGGGATTAACTATATCATGTACTCTTTTCTTGGGAATATCAGTTGACGTAGTTTTAGCTATGTTAGTTTCTAGAGAAGGATGTAGATTACAGAGACTGTTTTCCAATTCTCCGTATATGATGAATCTGTTGTTTCTTTTAATAGTAATCGTATTACTGAAAAAGACAGAATATCCATTCGCACATAGTTTTGAGACAGAAATCAAATTTATTCTTAAATTTTGCACAAAAAGACAATCTTTAAGTACAATGGATCATTCTCTAAAAAATAACTCTACGGTTCCTATTGTCGTAGCTACAACACTTGTAGAAGTCCCCAAGTAGATCATCACTTCACCTTCATTCAGCCTTTTGCTTACCTTGAACTCTTGTAGTGAGTTACACGCATGAGTTGAAGCCCCAGAGTCAATACACCAGGATGCAGAAGCCACTAATAAATTGGTTTCTATGACACAAGATTCAAAATTACCTTTCTTGGATTCTAGGTACTGAGGACAATTCCTCTTCCAATGGCCGATCTATTTGCAGAAGTGACACACATCTGATGCTCTGTCTTTCTTTTGCTTCTTGGGTTTGGCAACTTTCTTCTAAGGTTTCTTTGCCTTCCTCTTTTTCTTGCTCGATTTGCTGCTTCAACAAGCAAGCCACAGACTCATCCTTCTTAATTAAATCCTCAGCCCTCTACAACATGTTGCTGAGTTTCTGGGCGCTGACAATCAGCTTGTTCATATTGTAATTCATTATGAACAGATTGGAGGAAGGAGGCAAAGAGTTAAGGATGACATCCACTTGCATGCCAAGATCTAGCCCAGATCCAAGGGCTTCAAGTTTGTTGATATAACCCATCATCCGAAGCTAGTTCATTCTGATCGAGCTGCCTCTGTATCGGATTGTCTAGGGAGGCAATGAGCAGCGGGTTAGGGAGTTTTTATCCTCCCATTCTTGGAATTCCCTACTTCTGGCCTCAGAAGCCCTATCGCTCGGACGCTTTGGGGCAGGATTTTTAACTACCTTATCCAATTTTTTAGATGTTAAGACAAGCATGAGGTTATGGTACCAATCGGCATAGTTTGGGCCCTTAAGCTTGTTGTCATCAAGAAGCTCTACAAATTATCGGTTTTCTATTTTTTGAAAAAACAACAAACATTAGTCGACAACCTTATTTGATTCATGTTCATTACATAGATATGGCTTTTAATCTATGTTTCATTTCCATTTGTTCATCTCTGATATTTCCCTCCTATCTCAGCGATGGGGATATCGACTTATCTCTAGAAATGTGGGAAACCACATCGGGTGCATGGAGCCAACTGTTTCAGCTGCAAAACCCCACCACCTTTCTATGAAGGATCATATCCACTCATCATATGAGTTTTCTCTTAGGCCTTTGTTAGACAAGGTTCAGAGCCATTTTCAGGTAAACCTTTCTATCCAGTGAGTGCTCATCCATCATATTCATGAACACCAAGGTACCATGACAGAGTTCCCATTTTCTAGTGAAGCCCCTCCCACATCGGTCTATGACACCCCTAGCATCTTATGAAACACTCAGAGAAGTCTGACAGTAAATAGATAGCCCATTTTTTGGTGTGTTTCCTCATTACTGAAGGACCCATCCCCATGCTAATGATGGAAGGCCTTTAGAGAGTTCATCATATGAATCTCCCTATCATATGCACTCATATTTGCTGGAGGGAATGAATGATTACGCCCTAGTTTGATTGAGGTCGAACCAAAGTGGCTCCCACTGACTTTCATAAAGCCAGATTTCGGTGGGCGCAAATCGGCTAGGGTTCCTCATGAATCCTCTTCAGGAGGTGTGGGGCCCACCACTGAGGGAGGTCATCCAATGACCAGTAGGGACACCATGGCAATGATCTGCATTCAGCCATGGTGTGCGCAAGAGCTACTATCAAATCAGCATGGGCCAAGTACTTATGGCCAATGAACGTAGCACATGACACAACCACACATCACATGTAGGGAAGAATTGATCCAATCAATTAATATCTGTGAAGCCCGTTATAAAGCCCATAATATTAACCATTAATATTATTTAGGTATATGGCCTGAAATTCGGTCCATATAGCTTTATCTACGAAGTGGGCTTTTAGCAGTTTTTAACAATTTAAAACTGGGCCTTTACAGGTTGGGCCGAATTAAACTTTTAATTAATTATCAATCCTTAGGCCCATTAGTGGGAGGAACAGGGTTGACATTCTGCTTTGATTGAACCCTAGATTCGGTCCAACCAGTTTGGACCAATTTGGTTCGAATGGGTGATGCAAAGAAAATCTATCATATTCTTATCTATGAAAATTCAGTCTTTCTACACTTAATTTACATTTAAATGGACTCATTACTCTTGTATTTCGGTTCAGGGCATGAAAGAAGGCATCAGGAGAAAAACAAGGCAAATAGGATGATTTTTCACAGTTTCGGCACCGATTAGTAATCTGGGCCTAACTCTCATATCCGAGGTCCGATTGGGATGCAAGACTCACTAGAAAGATAAGAAAGAAATCTATAACTTTCATGTTTTGGGCTTTCACAGATTCGGCCTGAATCTAAGTCAAATATGGGCCCAAAGTCGAGGAAAATTTGTAGGAAGGCCCAATTCGCAGCTGAAGCCCAACTGGCAAAAAAGACATACAGCAGCCCAATTCGCAGAAGAAGCCTAATACGAATTTAAGAACAAGAAACTGAGAAGAGTCCTATCAGATTTAAACTTGTGATGTAATCCTAGAAAGATAAAGAGATTGAGTTCACTAGATAAAGAGATAAGAATAGGATTAGATTAGGACTTTCTAATTTTGAGGATAATCTCCTAAGAGGAGTTGGAGAGAGCCCCTCCTCTTAAAGCAATATAAAGGGGGGGGGGGGACCAGCTTTAGGCATCAAGAAGCAGATGAGCAATCAGTCAAGAAAGCAAGAAGACTGCAAGAAGAAGGTGGCGGCAAGGAGAAGAGGAGACCTCAGCTCTAAGGGCGACACAATGAGTTCTTTCTTTTTTCTTGTTTATTTTATTTCCTCTAGTATGAACTGATTTATTTGTAGCTAGGACTATGAAAAGCCTAATCATAACAATGAATATATTTTTATTCTGATTTATCCAAGATCGTGAGTTCCATGTAGTCTATGAGTTATCTTGCTTAATGCTATTAGGAGTGACCATCTCTTAATTGATTCGGTTTATGTGAATGAATCGAGAGAGATATTCATATAGCAGACCACATTATTCATGGTGTGAATTGAATGGTATATAGGGGTATATACACATGATTCATCTAAATGTAATAGTTTTTCCTTGAACTTAATGCACTTCTACCTTGAGAACTCTAGTCAAGAGATCGAAGGGTTACCTGATAGAAGTAGTTTTAGTATATTTCGAGAGAGAATATTAAATAAAATTGGAAAGACTTCAGCTTATAGGAATGACAAATTGTCTTGGGTAATCTCATACATTAATATTCATTGGAATGGTTAGGTGGACCAAAAGTCCTAGCGAATTCAATCAATCGTTACATACTTCAACATTGGTTACTTTTGCTCTTGTTTTCTTTTTCTGCTTTTCATTAGTTTTTATCTTCAAATCTGAAATTTGATTGTCCAAATAATTAAGGAAGGCTGTAGTTCTAATACTTATTTTGTTAAATCCTCGTGGGAACGATATTTTTATACTACTTGCTAACTTGTGCACTTGCTAGGGTTTAATCTTTAATTAAAGATTTAATTCAAGAAATTAATCTGAAATTAAATACTGATAAAAGATAATCAAGAATCAGTCAGTTAGGACTATTTGCATAATCCATCTTGCAAAACAGATGTTAGATCACAGTTTGCAGTATGAGATGGAGCATAAAATGCACTCACCCTAGAACCTCAACCCCATTCTCACCTTCAGATCCTATGAATTCATACTAAGTGGTGGAGATGTGATACATAGCAAGCTTATGGCAATAAGCAAACCTTGTTTTGGCTTAAGAAACAAAGAAAGGTAAGTGAATCTGGCTGTATTGTTTTGTTAAAGCAATGAGTACCCATTCAGCCAAGGATGCTTTAGCTAGAAAAACTTGTCTCCTGGACTATCGATTTAATTTGGGACCATGGGGAATGGTGATTTACAATCACTCTTGGATGAGAAAAAAAGGAGAAAGAAATATAAAGAGGGAAGGTTACCAAGTCTGAACTAAAGCATGCAATAAACCAGGCCTCATGTAGAGAAAAAGAAAGATTGAAAATCAGTAGTTAGTTTCTCTTGTTTTGCTAGAGTTTTGCCTTGCTCGAGGACAGACAAAGTTTAAGTGTGGGGGGATTTGATGAGACAGAAAAGAACCCTATTTTTGTCCCCTAATTTTCATTATTTTACATCACTTTAGCACTTAAATGAGCTCATTACTCTTGTATTTCGATTCAGGGCAATAAAGAAGGCAATCGGAAGAAAACAGGGCAAATCGGGTGATTTTACACAGTTTCGGCGATGGTCAGTAATCTAGCCTAACTCTCAATTCCGGACTCCGAATTGGACAATTCAAGAAACATTAGAAAGATGAAAGGAAGGCCCACAACTTTAATGTTTTGGGTTTTGACAGATTCTGCCCACATTAAGTACAAAAATAAGCCTGAATTTGGAGAAAGTTTGCAGCCAGGCCCATTTCACTACTTAAGCCCAACTCGCAAAAGTACCTTAAAGCAGCCCAAGTTTTAAAGTAGCCCAACTTGAATTCAAGAGTCAAGAGTCCAAATCTCGAATGTAATCTCCGAAGAGAGAGTCTTATCAGATCTAAAGTCTTGAATGTAATCCTAAAGAGATAAGAAGATTAAGATTAGATCATTAGATAAGAGATAGGATATGATTAGTTCAAAGAAGTTCAAGACTCCCTAAAGATAAGATGATCTCCTAGAAGGAGTTGGAAAGCAGCCATCTCCTTTGGCTATATAAAGAGGGAGGTGAACCAGCTCTAGCATCACCACTCTCAGACCCAAGAGAACATCAAGAAGACCAAGAAGCTCAAGAAGATCAGTTCGGCCATAGAGAAGCAAAGCATGGAGATTGCGTAGATCATGAGCAGCTAAGCTTCTTTTTTTTTCTAGTTCAAGGGGGGAGGTTCGATTGTGTCATTGTGAGGTTCTTTAGTTAATTTATTTTCTTGCCTTTTAATTCAAGTATTCATTGGTTCTTGTGCACATTTTTATTGGATGTTAATGTTAATTAGTCTGACAAACTGGATTAATGTTGATTTTCCTACGGCTACCATTGATTTCGGTGATCCGTAGTTGTCACAAATAGTGGTATAAGTAGCAATTAGGTTAATATCTTTTTGGGTTAATTGTTCATGATAGCCTTTGATCAATGTATTGACATGGTTTAACCTAAAAGGAATCGATGTGACAAGATTCAATAATTGCAGCTATCTCAATTATTGTTGTTTAAGTTTAACTGTTTTCATAAATCTGAATGCTATCACTATTTAACATGGAACACCATCGTACCTAGTTGAGTGGTGATAATTGTGGATTGAATGCTTGGTTTGGTCAACTGAATTAGGAAAACACAAGGTTTATTATGGCTATCATAATAAATCTAAGGTTAAATGCTTGAATTGCAAGAATGTTAAAATGTACCTAGGATCGATGGCCAATCGATTCAACCCGAACCCTTTTACCAGAATTCGATAAAACTGATTTTCTCTTGTTTGTTTAGTTTGTAATTCTTTTAATTTTAGTTATTAAATTTTTCCACTCAATTACTTTATCCATTCGGCTAAGAGATTACTGAATTGCTCCCTGTGGGATTCGACCTAGTACCACTTTTGAGAGGATAGGAAATCCATCTCATGGACGCCCAAAGTTTGCGGAATAAGGGGACGAATTTCAAAATTTTTTCTCTCCCTTCAACTGGGAATCGAATTCCCCATTTAGAAAATCCTATTTTTGAAGATCATTTTGAACCATAAACTGAACCAGATCTGAACCAAAAGGAGTAGGGAGAGATAATACCTGATATAGAGAAATAGTATCTCCCAATGGAGGTGTTCACACCCAAGGAATGATCCAAAATCTGCTCCTACTGAAGATGGCACAGAGCAGGGTGGAGCAGAATCAGCAGTGTTCTTCCAAAAGAACTTGACCCTTCTCAAGAATCACTTGGATGGCTTGTGAATACAACTCCCACTAATCTTTTCTCCAAAAGATTGGTATTAAGATCCAATCTTGATATCTCCCAAGAACTGGAGATCGAATTGCTGTGGGCGGTGACTGCAGGAAGGAGGCGGCAAGAGAGTATTTGTAGGGTGCAGATTCTCTCTTCTTGTGATTTCAACTCTGAAGACAAGAATGTGTATTGATTGCATGTCTAAAGGTTGCTGCCCCATCTTCCTTTTATAGAGTTAAAAAAGGGATCAGCTCCTAATCCCATTAGGAGTTGCTAACCCAAATCATATTTGGATTAGAAGTCCATTTAAGTGATAAGGGATAATCCTTATCTTATCTGTAGATTAGATCAGCCATCTCCTAATCTAATTAGGAGGTATCCAAATCTAAATGTTATTTAGATCTTGGACTCTCTAAGTGGATAGGGTGTGGGCTCAATCCTATCAGTTGATCCATCTCAGAATTCGCCCCTTAAGTGACTAATCAAATTAGTCCAATTCAAAATGGGCTTAAGGCCCATTTAAGGTTATGTTATTCATTTAGCTGTTGCCCAGCTGGGCTTCCTTGTATGGCGTGGGACCCAAACATTGATCTACACATCAGCCACATGGGTTCAGCCCAACCTTTGTTACAAGGCCTGGCCGAATACACTGTTATGGACTGTGCACCCCCTGAAACCCATCAGATGGGCTCTATGGGCCCAACACTTACCCTAAGTGGTCCCTGGGGCAAGCCACCTTGTAACACTCAGGGACTGTAGGCAAATGCAAGATTTGCCCATCAGGTATTATCTTCAATTATCTTACACTTAACCTCTTAGCCCATAATGATCATACACTGCCCGACAAGAGAAGACCTCTCCCTCGGCTGCAAGGAACAGTGTTGCAATCTCTCTTATATGGATCCCGAGAATTAAAACTCTTTGCAAATCATTTCAAAACCATAATTTATAACTTTTATATCTCATATAAAATATATTTTCCAAAACAAATCTCAGTGATCGAAGTCGGTTGCTGGCAGTCTTGGTTTGCATTAGTGAGAGTGCATCCCCGATCATTACCTTTGTCCGACAAAGGGGCTGATTCTGTCACTATGATCACCCACTCAGATGAATTCTCAGACTGTCCCAACATACCCAGGTTTTGACCCCCGCTAAGGATCTCACTGATTGGTACATCAAAGACAGCCCAATCCGTCACCTAGTGCAGTATCATAATCGAGTCTAGGGGTCGGGTGTAACTTTCCAGTTTTGCCCATCAATATCCAATGTCCAGGGCAATACTGGAAATCTGGTCCAGTTCAAAGATTCAATAAATCCTACACTGTAATTGCCTAGGGTCTCACCCCGGTAGCTGAGACAAGCCACCCCAACTGACTTGGTGGCGCCACAGTGTCAGCCTTGTCAGGATAGGTCTCCCCAGACCGACCCACTGGCTGTGAAGATTCTAAACTAACACGAGTCTCATTAAGTGTCCAGTTTAAGGGTATTACACAGAAACATACCAAGGGAACATGAATCAAATATGCACTTTTATTCATTTACAATAAACTCATAAAGTACATCATTTTGATTGAAGCTAAGGGCATACAAAACTGACTAATAGCTCCCATTTGCACTTAGGTCCAATCAGGTACTAGCTGGAGTCCCATGCTTTCCACGTGTTTCTCAAACACTTTCTGTGATAGTGGCTTTGTCAATGGGTTTGCTACATTTTCCGCTGACAAGAGGAAAGAAATCAGTTCATTATAAAGGAAATAAAGCAAACAAGAGGAAAGAAAGAACTCATGATTTCACCCTTGGAGCTAAGATCTCCTCTTTTTCTTGTCGCCACCTCCTTCTTAAAGCTTTCTTGCTTGATAAATTGGTTGCTCCTCTACTTCTTGATGCCTCTCTAGTCCGCCCCCCATCCCTTTCTATAGCTTAAAGGGGAGGGGGTGGTCTCCAACTTCTTCTTGGAGTTTGTCATTCAAAAATAGAAAGTCCTAGTGTAATCCTACTCTTACCTCCTTATATAGTGAACTCAATCTCTTTATCTTTCTAGGATTACATCGCAAATTTAAATCTGGTAGGAAACTTCTCAGTTTCTTGTTCTTGCATTCGTATTAGGCTTCCTCTGCGAATTGGGCTGCTGCAAGGCTTTTTTGCAAGTTGGGCTTTAGTTGCGAATTGGGCCTTCCTACAAATTTATACCAAACGCAGGCCCAGATTTTTCTTTGATGTAGGCCGAATCTGCGAAAGCCCAAAACATGAAAGTTGTAGCTTTCTCTCTTATCTTTCCAGTGAGTCATCATCTCAATCGGATCTGGGATACGAGAGTTAGACAGATTATGGAATGGTTCTAAAACTATGAAAAATCATCCGATTTGCCTTGCTTTTCTCCTGATGCCTTTTTCATGCCCTGAACCGAAATACAAGAAGTATGAGTTCAAATAAGTACTAATTCAGTATAAAAGACTGAATATTTGGGGATAAAAATATGATAAATTTTATTCTCGTCAAATCCCCCCACACTTATAATTTTCCCGTCCTCGAGCAAGACAAAATTCAAGCAAAAATAAAACAAGAATAAACTAGCTAACCTACTGAATTTTAAACTCAACTCTCCTTCATCTTTCTCCACAAATATTCTAGGTTGGTTATTGCAAACTATTAAGTTAATACAACCAAGTTATACTCAACTCATCTATCAGCCAATCCCTTCTTTACTACTACAAACCAGGTAGTAAACTAGGGAAAACATTTTTACTTGCTCTCTTTTTTTTTTCTTTTTCTTTTCTCTTTGGTGGAAGTGAGTGCATTTTATGCTCCATCTCACTTTTAGGACTTAGTCAGTGGGTGCATTTTATGCTCCATCCCACTATTAGGATTACTTGGTCAATGGGTGCATTTTATGCTCCATCTTATTGATTGAATTGTTGGCTAGTAGGTGCATTTTATGCTCCATCCTACTATTGAATTGCTTGGTTGGTAGGTGCATTTTATGCTCCGTCCTACCAATTGAATTGCTTGGTAAAATATTTACCCTATTTACTTAAACCTGAATTTAAGATTATCTTAAAAGAGATGGCTTTAGATGAATGGTGTGCTCCCGGATCATATTTTTTTACTCAGTTCACAAGAATTTTTCCAGAATATTGTTTTAATTGATATCAAAAGAGTTTTTTTTGTTTTTTTTTTTGGGAGAAAAACATGACCTAAATCAAATTTTAAAACATAACCTAAATTCTATCCCAAATCCCCTCACCCACACTTAAAACTTACATTATCCCTAATGTGAGGTTAAATGCAAAGAAATGGCAAAAAAACTAAACTAGAAATGTAAAAACAAAAAGAAAAAGGAAAAACAAACTTCCCTATTTTTAATAAACATGAATTGAATCCTCTAACTCTCGTGGTTGCAACTTTCGGTGTGCTCTCCTTTCAACCATCATGAGTGGGTTCAAATCTGGAACAGGGGCCTACAAAACAGAAGGTAACGGTCTCTTATTAGAAATCGGCAACATAATATAATGAGTATTACCTTGTCCTTCTTGACCGTCCTCCAAATAGTTCAAAACCTCCTTAACTTCCTCATCCAAGTTAGCTTCCAAAACTCTTTTGGAGTAGGGGAGAGAAAGTTTAATAGCATCTAAATTCAGTTTAGGTGTACTCCCTTCGATCTCCATTTGAGAATCTGACAACAGATTCAAAATCTGCCCCATTTGGACTTCTAAGTTCTTAATTGATGCTTCTTGACTTAAGAATCTCTTATCATGTTCTTGGAGCTTTGCTTCAGTAGCATTGATGAACTTAGAAATCATTTCTTCCAAATTACTCTTCTTTTCATGTGGGGGCGGCTGTTGTTGGAATCCCATGGGTGCTTTTTGTTGGTTATTGTTCCATGAAAAATTTGGATGATTCCTCCACCATGGATTGTATGTGTTTGAGTAAGGGTTGAAATTCGGCCTATCAGTATGAGAGATAAAATTAGAATTCTCATGTGAAGCAAAAGGATTACCTAATGGATAATCAGAATTTATATGTCCCATTTGGATACAGAGATCACATGGATTATAAGATGACACATTTATTGAAGCAACACTAAGATTGTCTAATTTTTTATTCAAACTAGCAAGCTGAAGAGATAAAGCTGAAAAAGAATCTATATGATGCATTCCCCTTTGGTCAGCTCGGTAATTATTCCTTTGGTAGCTATTTGATAGATCATAGGCTTCCTTTGGAGTTTTTCTCATGATTGTGCCAGGTGTAGCTGCATCAATAATGGAGTGATTAGATGAAGTAATACCATTACAAAAGATTGAATTTGATGTCAAACTGGTATTCCATGGTGAGGACACTCCCTAAGCATCTCTTTAAATAAAGAGCAAAATCCAAATTAACCAAGGTTAACAAGCTCTAATATTATTTTAGGATTAAATCCCTGACAACAGTGCCAAAAACTTGATAGCTATGATTATAACCCTAGCAAGTGCACTAGTTATTAAATAGTATAAAAATATCGTTCCCATGGGGATTTAAAAAAATAAGTATTAGAACTACAGCCTTCCTTAATTATTTGGACAATCGAATTTCAAATTTAAGCATAAGAACTACTGAAAATAGAAAATACAAAAAGAAAATAAAAGCAAGGGCAATCAATAACCGAATATGCAGTGATTGAGTGAAATCGCTAGGACCATTGGTCCACCTAACCATTCTAATGAATATTAATGGATGCGATTAACCAAGACCATTGTCATTCCCATAAGCTGAGGTTTTTCCCAATTTTATTTAATATTCTTTCCCAAGATATATTAAACCTATTTCTATCAAGTAACCCCTCGATCCCTCGACTAGAGTTCTCAATGATAGAAATGCATTAAGTGCAACAAAAACTCGTATATTCAGATGAATCATGTGTATATATATCCCTATATACCATTCAATTCACACCATGAATTATGTGGTCAAATATATGAATTCCTCTACCGATTCATTCATATAAACCTAATCAATTAAGAAATGGCCACTCCTAATCGCATTTACAAGGCCTGGCCGAATACACTCTTATAGAGAGTGCACCCCCTGAAACTCATCACATGGGCTCTATGGGCCCAACACTTTTCCTAAGTGGTCCCTGGGCGCCAATCCACCTTATAATACACAGGGACTGTGGACAGATGCAAGATTAGCCCATCAGGTATTACCCTCAATGGTGTTACACTTAATCTCTCAGCCCATAATGATCAAACACTGCCCAACAAGAGAGGACCTCTCCCTCGGCTGCAAGGAACAGTGTTGCACTCTCTACTCACATGGATCCCGAGAATTAAAACCTTTTGCAAATATTTGGAAAACATAATATATATACTTTTATATTTCATATAAAATATATTTGGCAAAACAAATCTCATCGATTAAAATCGGCTGTCGACAGTCTTGGTTTCCATCAGAGAGAGTGCATCCCCGATCATTACCTTTGTCTGACAAAGGGGCTGATTTTGTCCGTATGATCACCCACTCAGATGAATTCTCAGACTATCCCAACATACTCAAGTATTGACCCTCGCTAAGGATTTCATTGATTGGCATATCAAAGATAGCCTAATCAGACACCTAGTGCAGTATCATAATCGAGTATAGGGGCTAGGTGTAACTTTCCAGTTTTGCCCATCAATCTCCAAGGTCCAGGGCAATATTGGAAATCTGGTCCGGTTCAAAGATTCAATTAATCCTACACTGCATGTGCCTTGGGTCTCACCCTGGCGGTTGAGACAGGCCACCCCAACATTTGACAGCACACCAATGTCAGCCTTGGCAGTATAAATCTCCCCAGACTTATCCAACGACTGTGAACATTCTAAACTAACACGAGTCTCATAAGTGTCAAATTTAAGGGTATTACACAGAAACACACCACAGAAACATGTATCAAATATGTACTTTATTCATTTACAATAAATTCATAATGTACACCATTTTGATTGGAGCTAAGGGCACACAACTGTCTAACAGAGACAGTGAACCCCTGAGTCCATCACCATGGGCTCTTAATGGGCCCAACATTTACAGTAAATAGTTCTTAGGTCTAGCCACCTTATGAAAACCCAAGAACTGTGTGCAGATACAAGATTAGCCCATTAGGTATTACCCACAATGGTCATACACTTAACCTCTCAGCCCATAATGATCAAACACTGTCTGACAAAAGAGGACCTCTCCCTCAGTTGCACGGTACTGTTAGACGGTGTATGCCCTTAGCTCCAATCAGAATGATGTACCTTATGACATTTTGTGTAAATTAATAAAATACATATTTGATTCATATTATTATGGTGTGTTTATGTGTAATACCCTTAAACTGGACACATATAGGACTCGTGTTAGTTTAGAATCATCACAGCTGTTGGATAGATCTGGGGAGATTTATCTTGCAAGGGCTGACACTGATGTGTGGCCAAGTTGTTTGGTGTGGCTTGTCTCAGCTGCCAGGGTGAGACCCTGAACTGGACCAGAATTCCAATATTGCCCTGGATTGTTACACTTGACCCCTAGACTCAATTATGATATTGCACTAGGTGTCGGATTGGGCTATCTTTAGTATACCAATTAGTGAGATCCTTAGAGGGGGTCAAAACCTGGGTATGTTTGGATAGTCCGAGAATTCATCTGACAAAGTGTAACAATCCAGTGGGTGATCATAGTAACAGGATCAGCCCCTTTTTTGGACAAAGTGAATGATCAGGGATGCACTCTCACTGATGGAAACCAAAGCTACTGGCAGCCAATTTCAATCATCGAAATTTGTTTTGCAAAATATATTTATCTAGAGATATATACATATATATATTACGGTTTCAAAATGTCGGGTAGTGTTTGATCATTATGGGCTGAGAAGTTAAGTGTAAGACCATTGAGGATAATACCTGGGCTAATCTTGCATCTACCCACAGTCCTTGGGCTTTTATAAGGTGGCTTGGACCCAGGGTCCATTTTGTGTAAATGTTGGGCCCATTAAGAGCCCATGGTGATGGATTCAGGGGTTCACTGTATCCTACAGTGAATTCGGCCAGGCCTTGTAACAGAGGCTGGGCTGAACCCATGTGTCTGATGTGTAGATCAATGTTTGGGTCCGACGCCATACAAGGATACCCAACTAGGCAGCAGTTTGGAGGATATGTGAACACATGGACTTAATGGGCCTAAAGCTCAATTTGAACTGGTTTAATATGATTAATTAAAGAGGGGCAGTTCTGGGATTTAGATGAATAGATAGGATAAGGAGTTATATCTATCCACTCAGAGAGTCTAGATCCATATAAAGATTTGGATTAGAAAACTCATAATAAGATTAGGAGAAGCTCTCTTTAAGGGTATAAATAGAGGAGGAGGGCGAACCCCAGTTCATCCTTCAAGATTAAAGATTCAAGAGAGAAGACAGCTCCAATTAGATTGATGCCATCTTTTGCTCTTGCCTCCCTCTATTGCTGCCGCCATAGCCCATTCGATTTCCACCTTTAGGAGCGATCAAGAAGCATTCTTGATATCAGTTTTTGGTGAAAAACTGATCTAAAATCGTGCTCACTCACTCTCCATCGAATTCTTGCTATGGAGTTCGGTTCATGCTGAGAACCACCTATTGATTCTGCTCCACCTTACGCTGTGTCATCTTCAGTGGGAGTAGTCTTTGGCATTTTTTTTGGGTGTGAACACCTTCGTTGGGAGTTACTGTTACTACATATCAGGTACATCCCTCTCCTACCTTCTAGATTTAGATCTGGTCTAGTTTAGGTTCAAGATTGATATTTGAAAATGCAGTTTTCTAAAATAGGGAATGTGATTCCCATATGGGAGAGAGAGAAATTCCCATATGGGTTCAGCTATCCATATGATGGATCTCTCATCCATTCACTGGTAAAATAGGGAATGTGATTCCCTAAAATAGGGAATGTGATTCCCATATGGGGATCGCATTCTTTAATGGCGCAAGAAAACTGCGATTTGCAATTATTTATATTCTGGTATGTAATTATTTTTTTTAATTTTCTAGACTGAATGTATAGGAATTCGATTTGGTGTAATATTAATAGAAAGTTAGGGTTTTTCTATTTTATTTCAACCAAGTTTGAAGTTGATCACACAAAAGGAGGAGATTTCACAGATTAGGTTTGTGCTATCTACGATTTGTAGTTTGTGAAACTATAAACTGTAATCTAACATCTGTTTTGCAGGTAGTAGATCTGCGAACAGCCCTAGTATTGATTCTTGATTGTCTTTAATCAGTAATTTAATTTCAGATCAAATCTTGAATTAATTCTTGAATTAAAAGATCAAACCCTAGACCCATTCGAACCATATTGGACCAAACTGGTTGGACTGAATCTGTGGTTCGATGGGGGTTGTTCTCAGCCCTAATTTTTCACTCTTGGGTCAAGGGATTGATGGTTAATTGCAAGACCTAATTCGTCCCACACCTATAAAGCCCAGTTTGAATGTGTTAAAACTGCTTAAGCCCATTAACTAGATAAAGCTATATGGGCCGAACTGCTCTTCGCTATTCAGCCCATATACCTAGATAATATTAATTAGTACTATTATGAATTAATAAGGGCCTTAATAATGGGCTTTGCAGATATTAATTGATTGGATAAATTTTATCCATGCATGTGATGTATGGATGTGTGATGTGCAACGTTCATGGACCATAAGTACTTGGCCCATGCTGATACGATAGTGGCTCTTGTGCACACCATGGATGAATGCACATCATTGCCATGGTGCCCTTAAGATCATTAGATGATCTCCTATTGTGGTGGGCCCCACACCTCCCCAAGAGGAATCGTGCAGAACCCAAACCGTTTAGGGCCCACCAAAATCTGGCTTTATAAAAGTTAGTGGGAGCCACTTTGGTTTGACATAAATTAAACTAGGGTGTAACTTTTGTTCCCTCCAAAAATATGAGTGCATGTGATAGGGAGATTCACATGATGAACTCTCTAAAGGCCTTCCATCATTAGCATGAAAATGGGTCCTTCGGTAATGAGGAAACACACCATGAAGCTGGGCTATCCATTTGTTGTTGGATCAGATGGAATGTTTCATAAGAAGATAGGGGTGTCATATTCCGATGTGGGAGGGGCCTATCCTAAAATGGAAGACTCTCTCATGGTACCTTGGCATTCATGAATCTGATGGGTGAGCACTCACTGGACAGAAAGGTTTAACCTAAAATGGCAATGAACCTTGCCTGACAAGGGCCAAAGAGAAAGCTCATACGATGAATGGATATGGTCCTTCATAGAAAGGCGATGGGGTTATGTAGCTGAAACAGTTGTTTCCATGCACCCTATGTGATTTTCCACATTTTGAGAGACATAATTTATAGTCTTCATCACTGAGATAAGAGGGAAATCTCAGAGATGAATAAATGGAAATGGAACATAGATTAAAATCCATATATATGTGGATAACATGAATCAAATTAGGTTGTGGACTAATGTTTGCTTTTTATCAGAAATGGAAAATGGACAATTCGCTAAGCTGTTGGATGACAACAAACTTAAGGGCCCAAACTATGCTGACTGATACTGTAATCTTATGCTAGTCCTAACCTCTGAAAAACTGGACAAAGTAGCTAAGAATCCTGCCCTGGAACGTCTGTGTGATAGGGCTTTTGAGGCCTGTAGGAGGGACTACCTGGAATGGGAAGAGAAAAATTCCCTAGCCCGCTGCTACATCATTGCCTCCCTGGATAATCCGATACAGTGACTGTTCGATGAGATCGAATTGTCAAAGGATATCTTGGATAGTCTAAGGACGATGCACGAAGAGCAGAATCGTTCTACTCGACAGAAGTTCTTGAAGCAGTTCATGACCTTACAAATGTCCAAGAACCAACAGGTTCATGACCATTGTCTTCGGATGATGGGATACATTAATGAACTTGAGGCTCTTGGATCCAGGCTTGACCATGTCACGAAGGTGGACGCCATCATAAATTCTTTGCCTCCTTCCTTCAATCAGTTCATCATGAACTACAACATGAATAAACTAAATATTAGCATCCAAGTACTCAGCAATATGTTGTAGAGGGCCAAGAAACTGATAAAGAAGGATGAGGAAGGCAAAGAGAAAGCCTCAGAAGAAGAAGAGGAAGGCAAAGAGAAAGCCTAAGAAGAAAGCTGCTAAGTCTAAGAAGTAGAAGAAAGATAGGGCATCAGATGCTTGTCACTTCTGCAAGTATACTGACCATTGGAAGAGGAAATGTCATCAGTACCTGGAATCCAAGAAACAAGGTAATTTCGAATCATGTGTCATAGAAACCAATTTGTTGGTAACTTCCGCTTCCTGGTGTATTGACTCCGGGGCTTTGACTCATGCGTGTAACTCACTGTAGAGGTTTAGGATAAGCAGAAGACTGAGTGAAAGAAAAGTGACTTTTTACTTAGGGACTTCTGCAAGTGTTGCAGCTACAGCTATAGGAACTGTAAAGTTAATTTTCACGGAAGAAACTATTGCACTAAAAGATTGTCTTTATGTACAGAATTTGAGAAGAAATTTGATTTCTTTTTCAAAACTGTGTGCGAATGGATATTCTGTTCTTTTTAGTAATAAGATTACTATCAAAAGAAATAACAAATTCCTCACAGACGGAGAACTTGAGAGTGGTCTCTATGTTCTTCATCATTCTCTGGAAACAAACATAGCCAAAACTACGTCAGATGACAACCCTAAGAAAAGAACCTGTGATACAGTTAATCCCACATGCCTGTGGCATTACCGACTTGGCTATATTAACATAGATCGTATAACAAGGTTGGTAAAGGATGGTCCTTTGGATTTTCTAACTGTAGAAGATCTTCCAACCTATGAACCATGCCTTCAAGATAAGATGACGAAACGACCATTTAACGGTAAGCTTGAAAGATGTATAGTTACGCTTGACCTTATACATACTGATGTATGTGGTCCCATGATTGTTAGGACACGTAACCAACACGTTTATTTTGTAACATTCACCAATGATTACTTTCGGTATGGTTATGTGTACCTAATGAGACAAAAGTTTGAATCATTTGAAAAGTTCAAAGAGTTCAGACAAGAGGTCAAGAAGCAGTTAGGGAGAGAAATTAAGTCCCCTCGATCGGATCAAGGTGGCGAGTATCTCTCTGATGAATTCAGAGACTGGAGGGATGAGAGATCCATCATATGGATGGTCAAACCCTGCAGGAAGGTAGGGCAAATTTTCAAAAATTTCTCTCTCTTCCATGTGGGAATCGCATTCCCTATTTTTGAAAAACTACATTTTTCAATGATCAATATTGAACCAATAACCCAACCAGATCTGAACCAAAAGGAAGGAGATGGATATACCTGATACGAATAAATAGTATCTCCCAATGAAGGTGTTCATGCCCAAAGAAAATATCCTAAGACTGCTCCCACTGAAGATGACACAATGTAGGGTGGAGCAGAATCAATAGTGTTCTTCCCAAGAACCGAACCCTTCACAAGAATTCGATGGAGGCAGTGAGCACAACTTCAAATCAATCTTTCTCCAAAGAATGATATCAAGAACTGATCTTGATCACTCCCACAAAACTGGAGAATGAACTGGCAGTATGGCGGCGGCAGGAGATGAACACAGGGAGAAGGCACAATCACACTACATTCGACTTCTCTCTATGCTCTGAGATCTTGTATCTCTGAGATTTCTAGGGTTGGGATGAATGGTTCGCCACCTCCGCCTTTTAAAGCCTTAAAGAGAGCTCCTAATCTCATTAGAAGTTTCCTATTCCAAATCTGTATTTGGATTAGGAGTCTTTTTTAAGAGATAAGGATAAGCCCTTATCTTGTCTGCAGATTAGATCAGCTCTCTCCTAATCTCATTAGGAGGTTTTCAGATCTGAATCTGTATTCATATCTGGACTCTTTAAGTGGATAGGGTAAGACCCTATCCTATCTGCTGATTTAATCCCTGATCTGCCCCTTTATTTAATTATCAACCCAGTTCGAAATGGGCTTTTAGGCCCATGAAGTCTAATTGCTTGAATTGCTTCCAAACTGTAGCCCAGTTGGGCTTCTTTGTATGGTGTGGGATCCAAACATTGATCTACACATCAGCCACATGGGTTCAGCCCAGCCTCTGTTACCAGGCCTAACCGAATTCATTGAAAAGACAGTGAACCCCCTGAAGCCCATCACATGGACTCCTAATGGGCCCAACACTTACACAAAGTGGTCCCTGCGCCAAGCCACCTTATAAAAACCTAGGGACTATGGGTAGATGTAAGATTATCCCATCAAGTATTTCCCTCAATGGTCTTACACTTAACCTCTCAGCCCATAATGATCATACACTACCCGAAAAGAGAAGACCTCTCCCTCAGCTGCAAGGAACAGTTCTACACTCTCTGCTCACATGGATCCCGGGAATTAAAACATTTTGCAAACATTTTGTAACCATAATATATAAATTTATATCCGTATATAAAATATATTTTGCAAAACAAATTAAAATGATTGAAATCGGCTACCGGTAGTCTTGGTTTCCATCAGAGACAGTGCATCCCTGATCATTACCTTTGTTCAACAAAGGGGCTGATCCTGTCACTATGATCACCCACTCAGATGAATTCTCGGACTGTCCCAACATACCCAGGTTTTGACCCCTGCTAGGGATCTCACTGATTTGCATATTAAAGACAACCCAATCCGACACCTAGTGCAGTATCATCATCGAGTCTAGGGGTCAGGTGTAACTTTCTAGTTTTGCCCACTAATCCCCAAGGTCCAAGGTAATACTAGAAATCTGGTCCAATTCAGGGTTTTAAGAAAACCTACATTGCATGTACCTTGGGTCTCACCCTAGTAGCTAGGACAGGCCACCCCAACACTTGGCGGCACACCAGTGTCAGCCTTAGCAGGATAAATCTCCCTAGACTTATCTAATGACTGTGAACATTCTAAACTAACATGAGTATCATTATGTGTCCAGTTTAAGTGTATCACACATAAACACACCACAATAACATGAATCAAATATGCACTTTATTCATTTTCAATAAATGTCATAATATACATCAATCTAATTGGAGCTAAGGGCATACATTGTCTAACAGTTCCCACTTGCACTTAAGTCTAATCTGGTATAAGCCGGAGTCCCAGACTTTCCACATGTTTCTCAAACACTTTCTGTGTGAGTGGCTTAGTCAATGGGTTTGCTACATTCTCCGCTGACGCTATTTTCTGAATCAGGATGACCCCTCTACCAACAATCTCCCACAGTACGTGGTACTTCCTCTCGATGTGCTTCGACTTCGAGTAGGCTCGTGTCTCCTTAGCCTAAGTGATAGCTCCATTGTTGTCACACAACAACGCGATGGGTGATGTGCTGGACAGAACTACTCCCAATTCATGAATGAACTTTTTCATCCACATGGCTTCCTTGGTAGCTTCACTTGCGGCTATGTATTTGGCTTCGGTTATGAAGTCTGCCATGGACCCCTCCAGCAAACAGCACACGATATTATTGTGAAAATATATCCAGATGTAGACTTTCTATCATCTAGATCCGATTGGAAATTGGCATCAGTATACCCTAGATCTATAGTGAGCTACCATCGAATAACAGAAAAAACTCTTTTGTCCTTTGAAGGTACTTGAGTATATTTTTCACAACAGTCCAGTGCTCCTGCCCTGGGTTGGCCTGGAATCTGCTTACCACACTCACTGCCTGAGCAATGTCAGGATGATCCATAGCATGGCATTCATGATGCTCCCTACGGTTGAGGCATAGGGAACGCCATTCATGCCCTCAATCTCCTCAGAAGTCTTAGGAGACATCTTCTTGGAGAGAGTGACTCCGTGCCTGAAAAGAACATTTCCCTTCTTGGAGTTCTCCATGCTATATCTCTTGACAATTTTGTCAATGTAAGTAAATTGGGATAATCCTATTATCCGCTTCGATCTATCTCTATAGAGTCAAAAACCAAGTATATAGGAGGCTTCTCCAAGATCTTTCATGGAAAATTGCTATAAAAGCCATACTTTCACCATAGTCAACATTCTTATGTCATTACCAATGAGTAGAATGTCATCTACATATAGAACCAGGAACGTAAACTTTGAAAGAATGGTAGGATCCATCGTATGGACACCAAAAAGATTGCAGAATGGATGGGTGAATTTCAAAAATTTTCCTCTATCTTCCAACTAGGAATCATATTTCTTAAATTTAGAATAAAATATTCAAGGATTCTACTTGAACCATTATCGAACTAGATCTAAACCAAAGACAATGGAGGAATTATACCTAATCTAGAGAAACAGTATCTCCCAAAGTTGGTGTTCATGCCCAAAGAGGACACCAAGATCCGCTCCTACTGAAGATGACACAGTTGTATGTGGAATGGAACCAGCAGAGTGTGTCCTACACACTGAATCCTTCGCAAGAATCCACTAGAAACTCTGAGCACCAAATCTTTTCAGTCTTTTTTGCAAAACTGATGTAAAGAACCAATTTCTTGATTTTTCTCTTCTTCAAAGATTGAATCTTGTAAGAAAGAATGGTGGCGGCTGGAGGAGAACTCCTGACATGAAGATGGGTGAAATTGCTTCTCTTCTCTCTGGATTACTTATGAGATCCAATCTCAATTCGCAGGATGTTTTTCTTGCACAAAACCCTAGGTTCAAAATCTGATTTTTGATCTCTTATTTAGGGTTTCTCCTCTTTTCTTCTTGATTAATAAACCTCCTAATTAGGAGTTATCCCAATCCAAATCAGTATTTGGATAGGGGATGATCTTAAACCTATCTGCAAATTAAGTTAGCTTACTCCTGATCTTTTCGGGAGGTTACTAGATTCAAATCTTATTTGAATTTGGTCTCCCAGAGTGGATAAGGTTAAAGGCCCAATCCTTTTGCTAACTTTAATCCCAAATCCACCCCATAGATGGTTGATCATATCAGCCCAGCTTGAAATGGGCTTTTGGCCCATTAAGTGTTCAGTGCTTAACTAGTTTCCAACCTACTGCCCAGTTGGGCTTCTTTGTATGGCGTGGGACTCAAGCATTGATCTACACACCAGCCACATGGATTCGACGCAGCCTTTATTACAAGGCCTAGCTGAATTCAATAAAAAACTCAGTGAACCCCTGAGCCCATCACATAGACCCTATGGGCCCAACACTTACATTAAGTGGTCCCTGGGCCAAGCCATCTTATAAAAACCCAGGGACTGTGGGCAAGTGCAATATTAGCCCATCAGGTACTATCCTAAAAGGTCTTACACTTAACCTCTCAGCCCATAATGATCAAGCACTGCTTGACAAGAGAGGACCTCTCCCTCGGCTGCAAGGAACAGTGCCACACTCTCTACTCACATGGATCTCGGGAATTAAAACCATTTGCAAACATTTCAAAACCGTATATATATATATATATATATATACGGGAAATTCCAACGATTGAAATCAACTGCCAGTAGTTTGGTTTCCATCAGAGAGAGTGCATTCCCGATCATTACCTTTGTCCAACAAAGGGGCTGATCCTGTCACTATGATCACCCACTCAGATGAATTCTCAGACTGCCCCAACATGCCCAGGTTTTGATCCTTGCTATGGATCTCACTGATTGGTATATCAAAGACAGTCCGATCCAACACCTAGAGAAGTGTCATAATCAAGTCTAGGGGTCAGGTGTAACTTTCCAGTTTTGCCCATCTGTCTCCAAGGTCCAAGGCAATACTGGAAATCTGGTTTATTTCAAGGATTCAAGTAATCCCACACTGCATGTGCCTTGGGTCTTACCCTGATAGCCGAACAGTCCATCCCAACACTTGGTGGCACACCGGTTTCAGCCTTGGCAGGATAAATCTCCCTAGACTTATCCAATGGCTGTGAACAATTAAAACTAACATGAGTCTCAATAAGTGTCCAGTTTTAGGGTTTTACATAGAATTATACCAAACAACATGAGTCAAACATGCACTTTATTTATTTACACTAAATATCAAAAGTACATCAAATTAGATTGAAGCAAAGGGCATAAAAAACTGTCTAACAACCTTATCCCCACTGGACTTCCTATAAACACAAGGCTCATCTAGATTCTGCTCAAAGTCAAACTTTTTGACGGTCGAGTCAAACCAGATGTTCCAACTCCTAGAAGCTGACTTAAGTAAATATATGGATCTCTTTAACTTACATACCATGTGTTCCTGACCCGCAGCTATGAAACCTTTACGGTTTCTGTGTAACTCCAAAAGGATGTGGG
This sequence comes from Nelumbo lutea, assembly GCF_056320005.1. NCBI lineage: Eukaryota > Viridiplantae > Streptophyta > Magnoliopsida > Proteales > Nelumbonaceae > Nelumbo > Nelumbo lutea. The sequence continues at coordinate 61,157,696 of NC_142687.1, forward strand.
TAACTCTGAGTGTATGAGAAGTGACCAGACCATACCTAATAAGGTCATATTCCTCCTCTCTGAAACACTGTTAAGTTGCAGTGTAGCAGGAGGAGCGAATTGTGGTACTATCCCGTTGACCTTCAAGTAGTCCCTGAATTCGTCAGAGAGATACTCGCCACCACGATCCGATTGAAGGGTCCTAATTTCTCTCCCTAACTATTTCTCGACCTCTTGTCTGAACTCCTTGAACTTTCAAAGGATTCAGACTTATGTCTCATTAGGTACACGTAACCATACCGAGAATAATCATTGCTAAATGTAATGAAATACACGTGCTGGTGATGAGTCCTAACACTCAGGGGACCACATACATCACTATGTATAAGGTCAAGCGTGCCTGTACATCTTTCAGGCTTATCATTAAATGGTCATTTCGTCATCTTACCCTAAAGGCAAGATCATAGGTGGGAAGATCTTCTACAGTTAGAAAATCCAAAGGACCATCCTTTACCAACCTTATGATACGGTCAATGCTGATATGGCTAAGTCAGTAATGCCACAAGCACATGGGATTAACTATATCACAGATTCTTTTCTTGGGGATATGAATCGACATAGTTTCGGCTATGTTAGTTTCTAGAAAATGATGTAGAACATAGAGACCATTCTTCAGTTCCCCGTATGCGATGAATTTGTTGTTTCTTTTGATAGTAGTCATGTTACTAAAGAAGACAAAATATCCATTCGCACACAGCTTTGAGACAGAAATCAATTTCTTCTTAAATTCTGTACAAAAAGGCAGTTTTTAAGTACAATGGATCCTTCTCTAAAAATAATTATACGGTTCCTTTGGCCGTAGCTGCAACACTTGTGGAAGTCCCCAAGTAAGGCATTACTTCTCCTTCACTCAGCCTTCTGCTTACCTTGAACCCCTACAGTGAGTTACTGACGGGTTGTCGAAGCCCTCAAAATTAGTACTAGTCCCACGATAAAATATTTGTAGTAAAAGTGGTACTAGGTCGAATCCCATAGGGAGCTAACCATAATCTCTTAGCCGAAAGGATAATATTACTGAATGGGAAAATTAAATACTAAAATTAAAAGAAGAAATAGCAAACTTAAACAAACAAGAGAAATTAGTCTTACCAAATTCTGGTTCAGGGGTTCGGTTTAGCCAATTGGCCATCGATCATAGGCATCCCTGGAAATCTTGCAATTCAAGCATTTAACCTTAGATTTATTAGGATACCCATAATAAACCTTGTGTTTTCCTCATTCAGCTTATCAAATCCAGCATTCGATCAACACTTATCACTACTCAACTGGGTACGATAGCGTTCCATATTAACCAGTGATAGCATTAAGATTTGTGAAAATAGTTAAACAAAAACAACAATAATTGAAATAGCTGCAATTATTGAATCTTGTTCCATCAATTCCTTTTAGGTTAAACCATGTCAATACATTGGTCAAAGGCTATCATGAACAATTGACTCAAAAAGATATTAACCTAATTGCTATTTGTACCACTATTCGTGACAACTACGAATTACCGAAATCATGGATAGCAGTGGGAAAATAAACATTAATTCAGTTTGTCAGACTAATTAACATTAACATCCAATGAAAATATGCACAAGAAACAATGAATACTTGAATTAGAAAGCAAGAACTTAAATTAAATACAGAACCTCACAATGACTCAATCAAACCTCCCCCCTTGAACCAGAAAAAGAGAAGTTTAATTGCTCATGATCTTCGAACCCTCCATGCTTTTCTTCTCTGTGGCCAAACTGCTCTCTTGGCAGCTTGAGTTGCTTGGTGATCTCTTGGATCTTGGAGTGAATGATGCTAGAGCTGGTCCGCCCTCCCTCTTTATATAGCCAAAGGAGAGGGTTGTTTTCCAACTCCTTCTAGGAGATCATCTTATCTTCAGAGAGTCCTAATCTTCTTTGAACTAATCCTATCCTATCTCTTATCTAATGATCTAATCCAATCTTCTTATCTTGTTGGATTACATTCAAGAATTTAAATCTAATAAGACTCTCTTTCTGAAGGTTACATTCAAAATTGGGGCTCTTGGCTCTTGAATTCGAGTTGGGCTGCTTTAAAACTTGGGCTGCTATAAGACTCTTTTGCAAGTTGGGCTTCAGCTGTTAAATGGGCTTGGTTGCGAACTTGCTCCGACTTCGGGCCCGGTTTCATATTTGATTCAAACCGAATCTGTCAAAACCAAAACATATGTGGGCCCTTCTTTCATCTTTCTGATGCCTCTTGAATTGTCCAATTCGGAGTCCGGAATTAAGAGTTATGCCCAGATTACTAACTGTTTCAAAAACCATGCAAAATCACCCGATTTGCCCTGATTTCTTCCAATTGCCTTTTTGCTTGCCCTGAATCAAAATACAAGAGTAATGAGTCCAATTAAGTGCTAAAGTAATGTAAAATGAAGAATATTATGGGACAAAAATAGGGTTCTTTTTAGTCTCATCAAATCCCCCCACACTTAAACTTTGCCCATCCTCGGGCAAGGCAAAACTCAAACAAAACAAAAGAAACTACCTACTGATTTTCAATCTTTCTTTCTCTCAACATAAGGCCTAATCCATTGCATGCTTTGGTCCAGATTTGTTAACCTTCCCATTTTCCATTTCTTTTTCCCTTCTTCTCATCCAAGAGTGATGCAAATCACCATTCCTCATGGTACCAAGTTAAATCGACAGTCAAGGGAACAAGCCTTCCACCGGCTGAACCTTCTTGGATTGAACAAGTGTCCATTGCTTTAATAAACCAATTCAGCCAGATTCAATTATCTTTTTTTTTGTTTCTTAGGTCAAAACAAGGTGTGTTATTGCCATAAGCTTGCTATGTATCACATCTCCACCACTTGGTATGAATTCCAAGGGTCTGAAAGTGAGAATGGGGTTGGGGTTTTAGGGTCATTGCATTTTATGCTCAATCTCTCCCTTGCTTTCGTTTCTAGATGTGAGTGCATTTTATGCTCCATCTCACATTAGTCACAATTTTATTTTATTTTATTTTATTTTTTCACAAGAACGAATTGCATGGTATCACTGTCTGATCCATGAACTCATTGATCATTGTCTCAATATGCCTCACATAGCAAGTTCTAGAATAATCAAACCATGTTTGACAGATATTTATGTGAAAATTAATCAAACCCTTATGCATCTTGCCTATTGGTCAATTAAAATAATGAGGTACCATATGCAGCCAAGACAAATTCAGTTAGTCATGCTTGCATCCTATCCTATCCTATCCATTCAGCCTAGGCACATAATTCTTGATAAGTTGAGATCGTTCAAGGATAAGCTTCCAAGGAGCAGAAATTTCAAAAGGCAAGGTTAAAAAAAGTGATGATCGAAGCATGCTAGGGTTATCCAAATTCCATCAGATTTCCCTAATCCCCCCACACTTAAGTTGTACATTGTTCCCAGTGTATGTGATTATGCATGAAGTAGAAGGATTTGGAGGTACTTCCCTGTTCGTCTTGTTGGGTTCCTACTAAACACAAAAATCAAACAAAATAAAAAAAACTAACTAAACACACTGGGTTGCCTCCCACAAGCGCAATTGTTTAACGTTGTTATGCTCGACGTTCTTCTCTGCTCCTTTAATCCAATGAATACCGAGGAAAACCCAAGGCACATGCAGTATGGGATTGCTTGAACCCTTGAACCGGACCAGATTTCTAGTAATGCCCTAGACCTTGGAGACAGATGGGCAAAACTGGAAAGTTACACCTGACCCCTATACTCGATTATGACACATTACTAGGTGTCGGATCGGGCTGTCTTTGATGTGTCAATCAGTGAGATCCTTAGTGGGGGTCAAAACCTGAACATGTTGGGGCAGTCTGAGAATTCATCTGAGTGAGTGGCCATAGTGACAGGATCAGCCCCTTTGTCAGACAATGGTAATGATCGGGAATGCACTCTCTCTGATGGAAACCAAACTGCTGGCAGTTGATTTCAATCGTTGGAATTTTGTTTTGCAAAATTAATATATATATATATATATATATATATATATATATATATGTATATGTACGGTTTCAAAAGATTTGCAAAAGGTTTTAATTCCTGGGATCCATGTGAATAGAAAGTGCGGCACTGTTCCTTGCAGCCGAGAGAAAGGTCTTCTCTTGTTGGGCAGTCCTTGATCATTAAGGGCTGAGAGGTTAAGTGTAAGACCATTTAGGATAATACCTGATGGGCTAATCTTGCACCTGCCCACAGTCCCTATGTTTTTATAAGATGACTTGGCCCAGGGACCACTTAATGTAAGTGTTGGGCCTATAGGGTCCATGTGATGGGCTCAAGGGGGTCACTGAGTCTTTCAGTGAATTCGGCTAGGCCTTGTAATAAAGGCTGGGCTGAACTCATGTGGTTGGTGTGTAGATCAATGCTTGGGTCCCACGCCATACAAAGAAGCCCAACTAGGCAGCAGGTTGGAAACTAGTTAAACACTGAACACTTAATGGGCGAAAAGCCCATTTCGAACTGGGCTGATGTGATCACCAGTTCATAGGGCGAATATGAGATTAGTGTTAGTAAAAGGATTGGGTCTTTGACCTTACCCACTCTAAGAGACCAAATTCAAATTAGATTTCAATCTGGTAACCTCCTGATAAAATCAGGAGTAAACTAACTTAATCTGCAGATAGGATTAAGATTAACTTCTATACAAATACTGATTTGGATTGGGATAACTCCCCAAATATTGGGAGGTTTCTTAATCAAGAAGAAAGAGGAGAAAACCCTAGCATAAATATCAGATTTCGAACTAGGGGGTTTGAGTAAGCAAGAAACACATCCTGCAATCTGAGATTTGATCTCTTACAGTCTCCAGAGAGAAGAGACAATTCTGCCCTCTTCATCCCTGGACTTCTCCTCCTTCAGCCGCCGCCACTACCTGTTGGAAGATTGGATCTTTGCAGCAACAGGAAGTCAAGAAAGCAGTTCTTGACAATAGTCTTGCAAGAAAGACACTAGGATTCGTTGTTCAAGGTTTCCAGAGGGTTCTTGTGAAGAATCCAGTGTGTAGGATGCACACTGTTGGTTCCGTTCCATCCACAGCTGTGTCATCTTCAGCAGGAGCGGATCTTGGTTACTTCTTTGGGCGTGAACACCAACTTTGGGAGATATTATTTCTCCGGATCAGGTATAATCCTTCCTGTTTCCTTTTGGTTTAGATCTGGTTTGTTTATGGTTCAAGTAGGATCATTGAATAATGTATTCTAAATTTAGGGAATATGATTCCCAGTTGGAAGAAGGTAGAATTTTTTTTTGAAATTCGCCCCCCTTTCCGCACCTTTCTTGGCATCCATTAGATGGATCCTACCATTCTTTCAGTGGTATCAGAGCCACAGGTTCGAATCTTGAACCAAAAGAAAATCAGATCTGCCCCTGCATAGATGAACAGAAAATGTTCTGCCAAGATCTGCGCAGATTGCTTTCCTATTTTTTCAAGAAATGGTTTCTTGTTAAGGGAGTTTGATCTGAAATTAATTTTGTTAAATCAAAAAAAATTATTTACAATTGTTCTTTATTTATTTTTGATTTAATGGACTGTTCGAACCTGGAGATCGCAGTGCAGATTTGGCGCAAATAGTCTGCGCACCCTTTTTTCTTCCTTTTATTATTATTCGGTCTGTAAATAATTTTTTTTTATTTTTCTACACTGAATGTATAGGATTTGATCAAGAATGTAATTAATTAATAGAAATAGGATTTCTGTTTTTTATTAATTTTCTTGATTAAAGAAGAAGGAAGAAGATGGCGGCGCTGGAGATTTGCAGATGGAGAAATCGCATACTGTGATTTACAGTTTATGAAACTGTAACTTTTGTGATTAATAGTCCATATTTTTTATTTGTGATTGTCTAAAATAAAAAATTATTAATTTCAGATCTCTCTTGAATTAATTCTTGAATTGAAAATCAGTTTTGGACCTTTTCGGACTAGATTGGACCAAAATTGTTTGGATCGAATCTAAGATTCAAAGGGGGCTATTTTTTAGTCCATATTTCTCACACTGATTATTCCAAATCTGATGTTCAATTACAGGGATTAATTCGGCCCACCTGTAATGCCCAGTTTTAAAGGGTTAAAACTGCAAAAGCCCATTGTTGTGAGAAAAACTGTATGGGCCGAACTGCTAACTGCAATTCAGCCCATACACCTAGTAACATTAATTGTTAATACTTTAAGTTTTAAATGGGCCATTCGATGGGCTTTACAGCAGTTAATTGATTGGATCAATTCTTCCTTTACATGTGATGTTTGGATGTATGATGTGTTGCGACCATGGGCCATAAGCACTTGGCCCATGTTAACTCGTTAGTGGCTCTTGCGCACACCAAGGATGAATGCACATCATTGCCATGGTGTCCCTTAAGGTCATTGGATGACCCCTCTCTACTTGGTGGGCCCCACAACCCAGAAAAGGGATGCGTACGGAACCCCTAGCCGAGTGAGGCCCACCAGAAATCTGGCTTTACGAAAGCCAGTGGGAGCCACTTTGGTTTGACCTAAATTAGAACTAGGGCGTAATTTTGTTCCCTCCAAGCAAATATGAGTGTGTGTGATAGGGAGATCCATTTGATGGACTATCTAAAGGCCTTCCTTCATTAGCACAATGATGGGTCCATCAGTAATGAGGAAACGCACCACAAAATTGGGCTATCCATTTGCTGTTGGATCTGTTAGAGTGTTTCATTAGATGATAGGGGCGTCATAGACCGATGTGGGAGGGGCTTCACCAGAAAATGGGAACTCTCTCACGGTACCTTGGAGTAACCTGAATATGATGGGTGTGCACTCACTGGATAGAAAGGTTTACCTGAAAATGGCTCTGAACCTTGTTTGCAGAGGCCAAAGGGAAACTCATCTGATGACTGGATATGATCCATTACAGAAAGGTGGTGGGGTTATGCAGCTAAAACAGTTGGCTTCACGCACCCTATGTGATTTCCCACATTTCCAGAGACATTCCGTCATCTCCGTCATTGAGAAGGGAGGGAAAATCTCAGAGATGAATAAATGGGAATGGAACATAGATTAAAAGCCATATCTATGTAGGTAACATGAATCAAACTAAGGTCGTGGACTAACATTTTTGCTGTTTTATCAGAAAATGGCAAACGATCAATTTGCAAAGCTTCTAGATGATAACAAGCTTAAGGGCCCAAACTATGCCGACCGGTACAGAAATTTTATGCTGGTCCTAACTTCTGAAAAGTTAAATAAGGTGGTGAAAAGTCCTGCCCCGGAACTGAAAGGGATGAGAGATCCATCACATGGACGCCCAAAGATTGCGGAATAAGGGGCGAATTTCAAAAAATTTTCTTCTCCCTTCAACTGGGAATCACATTCCCTATTTAGAAAATCATATTTTCAAGGATAAATCTTGAACCTTAAACTGAACCAGATCTGAACCAAAAGAAATGGGAGAGAATAATACCTGATACGGAGAAGTAATATCCCCCAACGAAGGTGTTCGCGCCCAAGGAAGGATCCAAAGACTGTTCCCACATAAGATGGCGCAGTGCAGGATGGAGTAGAATCACTAGTGTTCTTCCCCAAGAACTCTGTCCTTCGCAAAAACAGTAGAATGGAACGTGAGCACAGCTTCCTTTTCAATCATTTCTCAAAGAACTGATGTAAAGATCCAATCTTGACTTCTCCCATAGCTGGAGATCGAACTGGCAAATAGGGCGACAAGAGCAGGGAGGCGGCAAGAGAGTATTCGCAGACTGCAGAATTCTCTCTTCTTGATTTCAGCACTAAGGATGATCTGATGTGTTTCTTGTTGGTCTCTCTCAAGGCTGCCGCCCCTCCTTCTTTTTGTTAACTTAAAAGATCAGCTCCTAATCCCATTAGGAGGTGCTTATCCAAATCATATTTGGATCAGCCTTCTCTTCTAGTGATAAGGATAAACCCTTATCTTATCTACAGATTAGATTAGCTTTATCCTAATCCCATTAGGAGGTTTCTAGATCTGAATCACATTCAGATCTGGACTCTCTGAGTGGATTGGATTAAGACCCTATCCTATCTGCTAATCCATCTCAGAATTCGCCCCTTTAACTAAATAAATAGCCCAGTTCGAAATGGGCTTTAGGCCCATTAAGCTTATGTGCTCACTCAACCTTCCTAACTGCTGCCCAATTGGGCTTCCTTGTATGGCGTGGGACCCAAGCATTGATCTACACATCAGCCACATGGGTTCGGCCCAGCCTTTGTTACAAGGTCTGGTCGAATACACTGTTAAAGACAGTGCACCCCCTGAAACCCATCAAATGGGCTCTATGGGCTCAACACTTACCCTAAGTGGTCCCTGGGCCAAGCCACCTTGTAACACCCAGGGACTGTGGGCATAGCCCATCAGGTATTATCCTCAATGGTCTTACACTTAACCTCTCAGCCCTTAATGATACATACACTACCCGACAAGAGAGGACCTCTCCCTCGGCTACAAGGAACAGTCTTGCACTCTCCACTTATATGGATCCCGGGAATTAAAACCTTTTGCAAACACTTTAGAAACCATAATATATATACTTTTATATCTCATATAAAATATACTTTGCAAAACAAATTTCAACGGTTGAAATCGGCTTCCGGTAGTCTTGGTTTCCAACAGTGAGAGTGCATCCCCGATCATTACCTTTGTCCGACAAAGGGGCTGATCCTGCCACTATGATCACCCACTCAGATGAATTCTCGGATTGTCCCAACATACCCAGGTTGTGACCCCTGCTAAGGATCTCACTGATTGGTACATCAAAGACACCCTGATCCGACACCTAGTGCAGTATCATAATCGAGTCTAGGGGACGGGTGTAACTTTCCCGTTTTGCCCATCAATCTCCAAGGTCCAGGGCAATACTGGAAATCTGGTCCTATTCAAAGATTCAATTAATCCCACACTGTATGTGCCTGGGGTCTCACCCCGGTAGCTGAGACAAGCCACATCAACCGACTTGATGGCACCATAGTGTCAACCTTGTTAGGATAGGTCTCCCCAGACCGACCCACTGGCTGTGAACTTTCTAAACTAACACGAGTCTCAATAAGTGTCCAGTTTAAGGGTATTACACAGAAACACACCAAGGGAACATGAATCAAATATGCACTTTTATTCATTTAAAATAAACTCATAAAGTACATCAATTTTGATTGAAGCTAAGGGCATACAAAACTGTCTAACAGCTCCCACTTGCACTTAGGTCCAATCAGATACTAGCCGGAGTCCCATGCTTTCCACGTGTTTCTCAAACACTTTCTGTGATAGTGGCTTTGTCAATGGGTCTGCTACATTTTCCGCTGACGCTACCTTCTGAATTAGGACATCCCCTTGGATCTGTAGTGAGCTACCGTCGAATACTAGACAAAACTCTTTTGTCCTTCGAAGGTATTTAAGTATGTTTTTCACAGCAGTCCAATGCTCCTGCCGTGGGTTGGCCTGAAATCTGCTTACTACCCTCACTGCCTGAGCTATGTCAGGACGAGTGCACAGCATGGCATACATGACACTCCCCACGGCAGAGGCATAGGGAACGTCTTTCATGCCATCAATCTCCTCAGAAGTCTTGGGAGACATCTTCTTGGAGAGAGTGACTCCGTGCTTGAAAGGAACATTTCCTTTCTTGGACTTTTCCATGTTGTACTCTTGACTATTTTGTCAATCTAAGCAGATTGGGATAATCCTATTATCCGCTTCGATCTATCTCTATAGAGTCAAAAACCTAGTTTATAGGAGGCTTCTCCAAGATCTTTCATGGAGAATTGCTGTGATAACCATACTTTCACCGTAGTTAACATACCTACATCATTCCCAATGAGTAGAATGTCATCTACATACAGAACCAAGAAGGTAACTTTATCTCCACTGTACTTTCTGTAGACACGGGGTTCATCCGGATTCTACTCGAAGTCAAACGATTTGACGGCAGAGTCAAAACGGATGTTCCAACTTTTAGAAGCTTGCTTAAGTCTATAAATGGATCTATTAAGTTTACATACCATGTTTTCCTGACCTGCAGTAATGAAGCCTTGCGGCTGCTGCATATAGATATCTTCAGTAAGATCTCCATTCAGGAATGTAGTTTTGACATCCATTTGCCAAATCTCATAATCATGATATGATGCTACAGCTAGCAGGATCCTAATGGATTTAAGCATAGCCACAGGCGAAAAGGTTTCCTCATAATCGATGCCCTCTTTCTGAGTGTACCCTTTCGCCACCAGACGAGCCTTGAAGGTCTAAACCTTACCATCGGGGCCCTTCTTCCTCTTGTAAATCCATTTGCAACCGATTGCTTTTGCCCCGGAGGGCGGATCTACTAGAGCCCAGACTCCATTGGTCTCCATTGAGTCCATCTCTACTCTCATGGCCTCCACCCACTTCTGGGAATCTATGTCCAACATAGTTTCCGTGTAAGTCACGGGATCCTCTTCACTAGTAAAGGTTTCCACCAGGTAACTATCCTGGTCATAACCGTAATGGACTGGTGGCCTGGATACCCGAGTGGATCTTCTAGGTTGGTCACTACCTGGAACTTGTGGGACATCTCCCTCTGCTCCTGAGCTCTCCTCATCAAGAACAACTTCCTGACGATGGGTGTCCAGGATATAGTCGGTTTCCAAGAATTGTGCATTACAACTGCAGAACACTTTCTGCTCACTTGGGTCATAGAATAAGGTAACCTACAAAGCCTTTTGGGTAGCCTACAAATAGGCAACGACTGGTCTTGGATTCCAACTTGTCTGCACTCGTTCATTTAACGTGTGCTGGACAACCCCAAATCTTCAAGTGTCTGACACTTGGTTTCTTTTCGGTCCAAAGTTCATATGGAGTATTCAGAACCGATTTGGTTGGAACCCGATTCAGCACATAAATCGCAATCTCTAATGCGTAACCCCAAAAGGATGTGGGTAAATCTAAGTGTATGAGAAGCGACCGGACCATATCCAATAAGGTCCTATTCCTCCTCTCCGAAACACCGTTAAGTTGAGATGTAGCAGGAGGAGCTAATTGTGATACTATCCCATTGTCCTTTAAGTAGTCCCTGAATTCGTCAGAGAGATACTTGCCACCTCGATCTGATCGAAGGGCCTTAATTTCTCTCCCTAACTGTTTCTCGACCTCTTGTCTGAACTCTTTGAACTTTTCAAAGGATTCAGACTTGTGTCTCATTAGGTACACGTAACCGTATCGTGAAAAATCATTTGTGAAGGTGATGAAATACACGTGTTGATTTCGTGTCCTAACACTCAGGGGACCACATACATCAGTATGTATTAGATCATGTGTGCCCGTACATCTTTCAGGCTTACCGGTAAATGGCCGTTTCGTCATCTTGCCTTGCAGGCAAGGCTCACAAGTGGGAAGATCTTCTACAGTTAGAAAATCCAAAGGACCATCCTTTACCAACCTTGGGATTCGATCAACACCGATGTGGCCAAGTCGATAATGCCGCAGACACGTGGGATTAACTGTATCACGAGCTCTCTTCTTAGGGATTTCAGCCGACGTAGTTTCGGTTATGTTATTTTCAAGAGAAGGATGTAGAACATAGAGACCATTCTCCAGTTCCCCATATGCGATGAATCCGTTGTTTCTTTTAATAGTAATTGTATTACTAAAGAAGACAGAATAACCATTTGCACACAGTTTTGAGACAAAAATCAAAATTCTCCTTAAATTTTGCACATAAAGATAGTCTTTCAGTACAATTATTCCTTCTCTAAAAATTAATTCCACGGTTCCTATGGCCGCGGCTGCAACAGTTGCAGTAGTCCCCAAGAAGAGTGTGACTTCTCCTTCACTCAACCTTCTGCTTACCTTGAACCCCTGCAGTGAGTTACAAGCATGAGTTGAAGCCCCAGAGTCAATACACCAGGATGCAGAAGCTACCAACAAATTGGTTTCTATAACACAAGTTTTGAAGTTACCTTTCTTGGATTCCAGGTAGGCAGGACAGTTCCTTTTCCAGTGGCCGGTCTTCTTGCAGAAGTGACAGGCATCCTATGCTTTGTCTTTCTTCTGCTTCTTGCTCTTAGTGGTATTCTTCTGAGGCTTCTTTGCCTTCCTCTTTCTCTTGCCTGTCTTGCCAGCTTCAACAAGCATGGCTATAGGCTCATCCTTTCTAATCAATTCTTCAGTTCTTTGCAACATATTGTTGAGCTCTTGTAAGCTGACATTCAGCTTGTTCATGTTATAGTTCATGATGAACGGATTAAAGGAAGGAGGCAAAGAGTTAAGGATAGCATCTATCTGGGTTGCAAGGTCTAGCCCGGATCCAAGAGCCTCCAATTCGTTGATGTATCCCATCATCCGAAGACAATGGTCGTGAACTTGTTGACCCTTGGACATTTGTGTGGTCATGAACTGTTTCAAGACCTTTTGTCGAGTAGAACGATTCTGCTCTTCATACATTGTCCTGAGACTGTCCAATCCGCTCCGGGGCAGGATTCTTTGCCACTTTGTCCAGCTTTTCAGAAGCTAGGACCAGCATAAGGTTCCTGTACTAGTCAGCATAGTTTGGGCCCTTCAACTTGTTGTCATCAAGCAGTTTTGCAAAAGATTCGTTTGCCATTTTCTGATAAAAAAGCGAACATCAGTCCACAACTTAATTTGATTCATGTTCATTTCATAAATATGGATTTTAATCTACGATCCATTTCCATTTATTTGTCTCTAAGATTTCCCTCCTCTCTCAGTGATGGAGACTACAGGTTGTCTCTGGAAATGTGGGAAATCACATAGGGTGCATGGAGCCAACTGTTTCAGCTGCATAACCCCACCAACTTTCTGTGAAGGATCACATCCACTCATCATATGAGTTTTTCCCTTTGGCCTCTGTCAAACAAGGTTCAGAGTCGTTTTTCAGGTAAACCTTTCTGTCCAGTGAGGGCTTACCCATCATATTCGTGAACGCCAAGGTACCGTGAGAGATTTCCCATTTTCTGGTGAAGCCCCTCCCACATCGATCTATGATGCCCCTATCATCTTATGAAACACTCAGACAAGCCCAATAGCAAATGGATGGGGCATTTTCTGGTGCGTTTCCTCATTACTGAAGGACCCATCCTCATGCTAATGATGGAAGGCCTTTACAGAGTTCACCATATGAATCTCCCTATCACATGCACTCATATTAGCTGGAGGGAACAAAATTACGCCCTAGTTTGATTTAGGTCAAACCAAAGTGGCTCCCACTGACTTTCATAAAGCCAGATTTCGGTGGGCCTTGAATCGGATAGGATTCCGCACGTAACCTCTTGATGATGTGGGGCCCACCACTGAGGAAAGTCATCCAATGACCAAAAGGGACACCGTGGCAATGATGTGCATTCAGCCATGGTGTGCGCAAGAGCCACTATCGAATGAGCATGGGCCAAGTACTTATGGCCCATGTACGCAGCACATCACACATCCATACATCACATGTAGGGATAAATTGATCCAATCAATTAATTATCTGTAAGGCCCATTGGAAGCCCGTTAAAATTCCATAATATTAACCATTAATATTATCTAGGTATATGGGCTGAATTTGGGTTACCCAGTACGGCCCATATAGCTTTATCCTTTAAAATGGGCTTTTGCAGTTTTAACTATTTAAAACTGGGCCTTTAAAGGCTGGGCCAAATTAACCATTTAATTAAATATCAATCCTTAGGCCTATTAGTGGGAAATTAGGGCTGACTTTCAGCTTTGATTAAACCCTAGAATTGGTCCAAACAGTTTTGAACCAATCTTGGTTCGAATGGGTCTAGGGTTTGATTTTTAATTAAATCCTTAATTCAAGAAAATAATCTGAATTTAAATACTGATAAAAGGAAAAACAAGAATCAGTCAAACAGGGCTGTTCGCACAATCCTTCCTGCAATACAGAGGTTAGATCACAGAATGCAATTTCACAAACTGCAAATCGCAGATATCATTTCTCTCATCTGTGAAATCTCCTTCTCTGCGAAATCTCCTTTTCAGCGCCACCAACTTCCATCCAAAATAAAAATAAATAGAAATCCTATTTCTATTAATAATTACATCAGATCGAATACCTATACATTGAGTCTAGAAAAAAAAATTACAGACCCAAAATAAATCAAGAACTGCAAAATCGCAGGTTCCCTGCGCAAACCAAGAATTCAATCTCCTCTTGTACGAACAGCCCATAAATCAAGAAAATTATAAAGAACAATTCTAAATAATAATCAGATTTATTTAAAATTAATTTCAGATTATTTACCCATTTGTTTTGGGAACAAATTTCCCAAAAACCAAATCTGCACAAATTGGGTAGAACGCCTTCTCCCTAATTACGCAGGTTCAGATCTGAAACAGAATGGTTCAAGATTTGAACCTGGGCTCTGATACCACTGAAAGGGATGAGAGATCCATCACATGGACGCCCAAAGATTGCGGAATAAGGGGCGAATTTCAAAAACTTTTCTTCTCCCTTCAACTGGGAATCACATTCCCTATTTAGAAAATCATATTTTCAAGGATAAATCTTGAACCTTAAACTGAACCAGATCTGAACCAAAAGGAATGGGAGAGAATAATACCTGATACGGAGAAGTAATATCTCCCAACGAAGGTGTTCGCGCCCAAGGAAGGATCCAAAGACTACTCCCACTGAAGATGGCGTAGTGCAGGATGGAGCAGAATCAGTAGTGTTCTTCCCCAAGAACTCGGTCCTTCACAAGAAACAGTAGAATGGAACGTGAGCACAGTTTCCTTTTCAATCCTTTCTCAAAGAACTGATGTCAAGATCCAATCTTGACTTCTCCCACAGCTGGAGATCGAACTGGCAAACAGGGCGACAAGAGCAAGGAGGCGGCAAGAGAGTATTCGCAGACTGTAGAATTCTCTCTTCTTGATTTCAGCACTAAGGAGGATCTGATGTGTTTCTTGTTGGTCTCTCTCAAGACTGCCGCCCCCTCCTTTTTGTTAACTTAAAAGATCAGCTCCTAATCCCATTAGGAGGTGCTTATCCAAATCATATTTGGATCAGCCTTCTCTTCTAGTGATAAGGATAAACCCTTATCTTATCTACAGATTAGATTAGCTTTATCCTAATCCCATTAGGAGGTTTCTAGATCTGAATCACATTCAGATCTTGACTCTTTGAGTGGATTGGATTAAGACCCTATCCTATCTGCTAATCCATCTCAGAATTCGCCCCTTTAACTAAATAAATAGCCCAGTTCGAAATGGGCTTTAGGCCCGTTAATCTTATGTGCTCACTCAACCTTCCTAACTGCTGCCCAGTTGGGCTTCCTTGTATGGCGTGGGACCCAAGCATTGATCTACACATCAGCCACATGGGTTCGGCCCAGCCTTTATTACAAGGCCTGGTTGAATACACTGTTAAAGACAGTGCACCCCTTGAAACCCATCAAATGGGCTCTATGGGCCCAACACTTACCCTAAGTGGTTCCTGGGCCAAACCACCTTGTAACACCCAAGGACTGTGGGCAGATGCAAGATTAGCCCATCAGGTATTATCCTCAATGGTCTTACACTTAACCTCTCAGCCCTTAATGATCATACACTGCCCGACAAGAGAGGACCTCTCCCTCGGCTGCAAGGAACAGTGTTGTACTCTCCACTTATATGGATCCCAGGAATTAAAACCTTTTGCAAACATTTTAGAAACCAATATATATATACTTTTATATCCCATATAAAATATACTTTGCAAAACAAATCTCAACGGTTGAATTCGGCTGTCGGCAGTCTTGGTTTCCAACAGTGAGAGCGCATCCCCGATCATTACCTTTGTTCGACAAAGGGACTGATCCTGTCACTATGATCACCCACTCAGATGAATTCTCGGATTGTCCCAATATACCTAGGTTTTGACCCCCGCTAAGGATCTCACTCATTGGTGCATCAAAGACACCCCGATCCGACACCTAGTGCAGTATCATAATCGAGTCTAGGGGTCGGGTGTAACTTTCCAGTTTTGCCCATCAATCTCCAAGGTTCAGGGCAATACTGGAAATCTGGTCTAGTTCAAAGATTCAATTAATCCCACACTGTATGTGCCTGGGGTCTCACCTCGGTAGCTGAGACAAGCCACTTCAACCGACTTGATGGCACCACAGTGTCAGCCTTGTCAGGATAGGTCTCCCCAGACCGACCCACTGGCTGTGAACTTTCTAAACTAACACGAGTCTCAATAAGTGTCCAGTTTATCGGTATTACACAGAAACACACCAAGGGAACATGAATCAAATATGCACTTTTATTCATTTACAATAAACTCATAAAGTACATCAATTTTGATTGAAGCTAAGGGCATACAAAACTGTCTAACAGGAACGTCCGGGTGATAGGGCTTCTGAGGCTCGCAGGAGGGACTACCAAGATTGGGAGGATAAAAACTCCCTAGCCCGCTGCTTTGTCATTGCCTAATTAGACAACTCAATACAGAGGCAGCTCGATCAGATCCAACTAGCCAAGGACATATTGGATAGTCTAAGAACAATGTATGAAGAGCAGAACCATTCTACTCGACAGAAGGTCCTGAAATTGTTCATGACCACGCAGATGTCCAAGGGGCAGAAAGTTTATGACCATTGTCTTTGGATGATGGGATACATTAATGAACTTGAAGCTCTTGGATCTGGGCTAGATCTTGGCACGCAAGTGGATGTCATCCTGAATTCTTTGCCCTCTTCCTTCAATGCGTTCACTGGAAGGGGAACTGTCCTGCCTACCTGGAGTCGAAGAAAGGTAACATCGAAACTTGTGTCATAGAAACTAATATGTTAGTTACTTCTGTATCCTAGTGTGTTGACTCCGGGGCTTCAACTCATGCATGTAACTCACTGCAGGGGTTCAAAGTTAGCAGAAGATTGAGTGATGGCGAGGTGACACTATTCTTGGGAACGACTGCAAGTGTTGCAGCTGCGGCGATAGGAACCGTAGAATTAGTTTTTAGACAAGGAGTCCTTGTACTTAAAGATTGTCTTTATGTACAGAACTTGAGAAGAAATTTAATTTCTGTTTCTAAACTGTGTGCTGGTGGATATACTGTTTATTTTAGTAATATGATTGCTGTTAAACAGAATAACAAATTTATCGCATGTAGGGAACTGGAGAATGGTCTCTATGTTCTACATCCTTCTCTAGAAACTAACCTAACCGAAACTACGTCGGTCAAAAATCCCAAGAAAAGGAATCGTGATACAATTAATGCCACGTGCCTCTGGCATTACTGACTTGGCCATATGGGTAACTCTGAGTGTATCCGGACCATATCCAATAAGGTCCTATTCCTCCTCTCCGAAACACCGTTAAGTTGTGGTGTAGCAGGAGGAGCTAATTGTGATACTATCCCATTGTCCTTTAAGTAGTCCCTGAATTCGTCAGAGAGATACTCGCCACCTCGATCTAATCGAAGGGTCTTAATTTCTCTCCCTAACTATTTCTCAACCTCTTGTCTGAAATCCTTAAACTTTTCAAAGGATTCAGACTTATGTTTCATTAGGTACATGTAACCATACTGAGAGAAATCATCGATGAATGTTATAAAAGAAATGTGCTGGTTACGTGTCCTAACACTCAGGGGCCCGCATACATCACTATGTATGAGGTCAAGCGTGCCCGTACATCTTTCGGGCTTGCCACCGAATGGCCGTTTTGTCATCTTACCACGAAGGTAAGGCTCACAGGTGGGAAGATCTTCTACAGTTAAAAAATCCAAAGGACCATTCTTTACCAACCTTGTGATACGATCTATGTTAATATGGCCAAGTCGGTAATGCCATAGGTACGTGGGATTAATTGTATCACGGGTTTTTTTCTTGGGGTCATTAACCGACATAGTTTTGTCTATGTTAGTTTCTAGAGAAGGATGGAGAACATAAAGACCATTCTCAAGTTCTCCGTATGCGATGAATTTGTTATTTCTTTTGATAGTAATTGTATTACTAAAGAAAACAGAATATCCATTCGCACACAATTTTAAAACTGAAATCAAATTTCTTCTAAAATTTTGTACATAAAAACAATCTTTTAATACAATAGATCCTTCTTTGAAAAATAACTCTACGGTTCTTATAGCCGCAACTGCATCACTTGCAGAAGTCCCCAAGTAAAAAGTTACTTCTCCGTCACTCAGTCTTCTGCTTATCTTGAACCCCTGCAATGAGTTAAACGCATGAATTACTTCTCCATCACTCCATCACTCTGTCACTCAATCAATACACCAAGAAGCAAAAGTTACCAACAAATTGGTCACATGATTCGAAATTACCTTTCGACTTGGGTCAAGTTAACCTAATCCATCCTTAGTTTGACAACTCCAAAATTATTCTATAAACTCCTAAGATCTCTAGATATAGGTTTATACTTTTTTTATTGAGTGGATTAGAGTTTTTATTCAATGTTTATTTTTATCAAACCAATGTTTATTTTGGCCATTCCAAAATTTCTCCCCACATTTCTCATGTGAACCAACTTGCAAACTGGTCATTGAGAAGCAAAGTAGGTAATTTGTCTAAGTCATCTTTTAATGTGATGTCATGATCAACTTTGACCCGGTTGATGATGTGGGACACCATGATTCAATTTTGGCTTTAATTATCATCGAACCCCAATGGCCCAATTGTTGTAGCAAATCCTGAGTGAAAACCATAATAATGGAGTAATAAAAGTATCCTGTGCAAGTGAATCACTCCTGGTCTAATATGGCCAAAGGGATGGCCACATAGCATATCAGAACCGTCCACATTTCCAATGTGCGTGATGCTTCTGCAACATGGCCATGAACTTGACCGCATAATCAGGACATGGGTGGTTTATCCATTACTGAGTTCGGATATGTAGTAACATATCATTGTCAGAAAGAGGGATGAAAAGAAACAAAAATAATAGATTGATCAGATCAGTTAAATTGACAAACGTGTCTAATTCATTCATGAAACGAGAGTAGTATGGTTCAGTTTTGATTTTTGAACGAGCTTATTGCATTTGTACTTCTTGCAAATGGAGTATATGAATTGAATAAATTGCTGAAGCCTCCCAGAGTTTTTGAAGTTCTTAAACTTTATCCTGTTTTACTATTAAATCAGCGCCCCACATGTACATCTAAGCATGCATGGCCCCCTATTTATCATTGGAGATCCATGGGAATATCTCCGGTATTTATTATTGGGAGATGTTTCTAATACACGGTCCAGATGTACTATATCTGTGGATGCAGATGTAACTCTCAATTGTTTTATGCTAATGACATTATCGTCCCCTTTTTGACACTGTCAGTTACACTTACACCCCATCTCCAGACGTTAAATGGCCATCAGGGTAATGGAAGACCTATATCTAATGGGTATCTGCGGGGAATGACTATTCCATCCAAGGTTTTTAATGTTGAATTGGACAATGAATCGGTTAGGGATCCGGTTCTGGGTTGAGTGATCTATTGTTAGAATTGAACGGATGGTCCGTTCTAACAAAAAATAAAAATAAAAAACGGCTAAACTGTTAAATGATTAGAATAGTTCAACCATCACGATCAACGGTTTATTGATCAAATCAATCATTTCTAACAAAATAATGGTTTTGGAATAAAATGAAACTAGTCACTTGACCAATTGTTTTTCTGGTCCGACTGTCCAGTCCAATCTGGTTTTGAAAACCATGATTTCATCAAAGACGAGAAGAGCTATCCAAAGTGGCATCTTGAAGGTACTAAAGCTGCTCTAGGAATTCCAATATACAAATCCACAAGTATTTTACATACTTCCATCAGCTTCAGCATGTATTTGAGAATTCCATCTTTTGCTCTAGACATTGTCTTCTTCCGAGACTGGTCGGAGGTCTATTTTGGCTTTGAGTTTCTGTTGGGCAGCACTTTTCTTCCTCTCGGGCTCGGAGGTCTATTTTGGTTTGTGCTTTTGCTGGGCAGCACTTTTCTTCATCTTCTTGATCCAATAAATTTTTGAACACGTTTTTTACTTAGAAACTTTTAAAGTAGTTAAAACACTTCTAAGGTATATTCATTCCCTCCAAAACCGACTGTTACTTCTCGCTTTTCTATAAAAACTACATCGATGTAAAAGTACATAGATCAATTTTAACCATGGTTTTCAAAAGCGGACTGGACTATAGGGTTGTATCAGAAAAACCGGTAACTGAACAGCCCTCAGGTTTGGTTTTACTTAAAACCGGAATTTGTTAGAAAACATTAAAAGGGTCAAAAAAATATTGATTCAGGCGGTCGGACCACTAAACCATTCGACCCAAGCAGTGGTTCACGGGTTAGTATTTTTTTATTTGATGAACTATTGCGAGTAACGATGGAGAGTCCCACGAGAGATTCCTCTGCTGTAGGAACTCTAGAATGGATGTCTCCTGAGTTCATCTGCAATGAACCTTTCAGAGAGAAATGTGAGGTGTTCAGTCTGGGTGTGATAAGTAGGGCATGGAATCTGTTTGCTTTCTAAGTTGCAAAAGGAAACATAGGACCCTCCAACATGAAAGGTATGGTAGAATCCATCGAATGGACGCCAAAATTGTTGCGGAATGATGGGCAAAATTCAAAAATTTTCTACCTACCTTTCAACTAGGAATCACATTCCCTGATTTTAGAATCAAGATTCAAAGATCCTACTTGAACCAGAACCGAACCAGATTTGAACCAAAAGGAGAAGGGAGGGATTATACCTGATCCAGAGAAATAATATCTCCCAAAGTTGGTGTTCACGCCTAAAAAAGACAATAAGATCTGCTCCTGCTGAAGATGACACAACAACTGTGGAACAGAACCAGCAGAGTGTGTCCCACACACCGAATCCTTCACAGGAATCCTTTGGAGGCAATGAGCACCGAACACAGATCAACCTTTCAACAAAGACTGATATCAAGAACTTTTCTTGATCTTTCTCTGCCAGAGAAAATTAAACTTCAATAGGTGGCGGCTGCTGAAGGAGAAAGGCTAGAGAATAAGATGGCGAACTGCTATTTTCTTTCTCTAGAGTTTTTGAGATCCTATCTCAAAACTGCAGGTTGTATTGTGTTCCCTATGGTTTGAATTCTTGTAATTTGAACAATAGGGTTTTCTCCAGTTGCTTAATGATTAAGAAAGCCTCTTGATCATATCAGGAGTTGCCCTTATCCAAATTTGTATTTATGAAGGAATGGAAAGATCCATTGTATGGACCCCTGGATAATGCAGAATAGAATGGGCGAATTTCAAAATTTCTTTCCTTCCTACAACTGGGAATCGCATTCTCTATTTTAGAAAACTAATTTTCAATTATCAATCTTCAATCAAGAACCGAACCAGATCTGAAACAAAACAGTAGGACCAGACCAGATTTCCAGTATTGCCCTAGAACTTGGAGACAGATGCAATATGGGATTACTCGAATCCCTCAGCTACAAGGTACAGTGCTGCACCTTCTACTCACCGGGAATTAAAAACTTTTGCAAACATTTTGAAACCATAATATATATATATATATATATATATATATATGAATTAAAAACTTTTGCAAACATTTTGAAACCATAATATATGTATTATATATATATATATATATATATATATATATACCTTTTCACCCATGGCCATGCTCAAATCCATTAGGATCCTGCTAGCTGTAGCAGCATACCATGACTACGAGATTTGGCAGATGGATGTCAAAACCGCGTTTCTGAATGGAGATCTTAGTGAAGATATCTACATGCAGCAGCCGCAAGGCTTCATTGCTGCTGGTCAGGAACACATGGTCCATAAACTTAATAGATACATATATGGACTTAAGCAGGCTACTAGGAGTTGGAACATCCGTTTTGATTCTACAGTCAAAACGTTTGACTTTGAGCAGAATCCGGATGAACCCTATGTTTACAGGAAGTTCAGTGGGGATAAAATCACCTTTTTGGTGTTGTACGTGGACGATATCCTATTCATTGGGAATGATGTAGGAATGTTGACTTTGGTCAAGGTATGGCTATCACAACAATTCTCCATGAAAGATCTTGGAGAAGCTTCATACATACTGGGTCTTCAACTCTATAGAGATAGATCGAAGTGGATAATTGGATTATCCCAGGCTGCTTACATTGACAAAATTATCAAAAGAGACAGTATGGAGAACTCCAAGAAAGGAAACATTCCTTTCAAGCACGGAGTCACTCTCCAAGAAGATGTCTCCCAAGACTTCTGAGGAGTTTTAGGACATTAGAGACGTTCCCTATGCATCAGCTGTACGGAGCATCATGTATGCCATGCTGTGCACTCGCCCGGACATTACTCAGGCGGTGAGTGTTGTAAGCAGATTCCAAGCCAACCCAGGGCAGGAGCATTGGACTACTGTTAAGAACATGCTCAAATACTTTCGAAGGACAAAAGAGTTTTGTCTGGTATTCGATGGTAGTTCACTGCAAGTTCTAGGGTATACTGATGCCGATTTCCAGTCGGATCAAGATGATAGAAAGTCTACATCTGGGTATGTTTTCACGATAGGGTCGTGTGTTATTTGCTAGAAAAGCAACAAACAAGGGTCTACTGCAGATTTCACAACTACGGCCGAGTACATTGTCGCAAGTGAAGCTGCCAAGGAAGCCGTGTGGATGAAGAAATTCATACACGAATTGGGGGTGATTCCGTTCGGCACATCACCCATCCCGTTGTTGTGTGACAACAATGGAGTGATCACCCAGGCTAAAGAGCCTCGGGCCCACGCGAAGTCAAAGCACATCGAGAGGAAGTACCAAGTACTACAGGAGATCGTTGGTAGAGGGGACATCCTAATTCAGAAGGTAGCATCAGCGGATAATGTGGCAGACCCATTGACTAAGCCACTAACACAGAAGGTATTTGAGAAACATGTGGAAAGTATGGGACTCCGGCTTGTACTAGATTGGACCTAAGTAGAAGTGGGAGCTGTTAGACAGTTTTGTATGCCCTTGGCTTCAATCCAATTTGATGTACTTTTGATATTTAGTGTAAATAAATAAAGTGCATGTTTGATTCATGTTGTTTGGTATAATTCTGTGTAAGACCTTAAAATTGGACACTTGATGAGACATGTGTTAGTTTTAAATGTTCACAACCATTGGATAAGTCTAGGGAGATTTATCCTGGCAAGGCTGATACTGGTATGCCGACAAGTGTTGGGATGGCCTGTCTCGGCCACCAGGGTAAGACCCAAGGCACATGCAGTATGGGATTACTCGAATTCTTGAACCAGACCAGATTTTCAGTATTGCCCTGGACATTGGAGACAGATGGGCAAAACTGGAAAGTTACACCTGACCCCTAGACTCGATTATGGTACTTCACTAGGTGTCGGATCGGTCTGTCTTTGATATGCCAATCAATGAGATCCTTAGCGGGGGTCAAAACTTGGGCATGTTGGGGTAGTCTGAGAATTCATCTGAGTGGGTGATCATAGTGACAGGATCAACCCCTTTGTCGGACAAAGGTAATGATCGGGAATGCACTCTCCTTGGTGGAAATATATATATATATATATATATATTTGTACGGTTTCAAAATGTTTGCAAATGATTTTAATTCCCAGGATCCATGTAAGTAGAGAGTGTGGCACTGTTCCTTGTAGCCGAGAGAGAGGTCCTTCCTTGTCGGGCAATGCTTGATCATTAAGGGATTCGAGGTTAAGTGTAAGACCATTTAGGATAGTACCTGATGGGCTAATCTTGCACCTGCCCGCAGTCCCTGGGTTTTTATAAGATGGCTTGACCCAGGTACCACTTAATGTAAGTGTTGGGCCCATAGGGTCCATGTGATGCCCTTAGGGGTTCACTGAGCTTTTCAGTGAATTCGGCTAGGCTTTGTAATAAAGGCTAGGCCAAACCCATGTGGCTGGTGTGTAGATCAATGCTTGGGTCCCACTCCATACAAGAAGCCCAATTGGGCAATAGATTGGAAACTAGTTAAGTACTGAACACTTAATGGGCCAAAAGCCCATTTTGAGCTGGGCTGATATGATCACCCATCTATGGGGTGTATCTGGGATTAAAGTTAGAAAAAAGGATTGAACCTTTAACCTTATCCATTCTGGGAGACCAAATTCAAATTAGATTTGAATCTGGTAAACTTCTGATAAGATCAGGAGTAAGCTAACTTAATTTGCAGATAGGATTAAGATCATCCCCTATCCAAATACTTATTTGGATGGGGATAATTCCTAATTAGGAGGTTTCTTAATCAAGAGGAAAAGAGGAGAAACCTTAAGAGATCTGAATCAGATTTCGAACCTAAGGTTTTTGTGCATGAAAGCATCCTGTGAATTGAGATTGGATCTCATACACACTCCGAAAAGAAGAGAAGCTATTCAGCCATCTTCGTCCCAGGAGTTCTCCTCCAGCTGCCGCCATTCTTTCTAACAAGATTCGATCTTTGAAGAAGAAAGAAATCAAGAAATCAGTTTTGCAGAAAAGACTGAAAAAGATTTGGTGCTTAGAGTTTCCAGAGGATTCTTGCAAAGGATTTAGTGTGTAGAATGCACTCTGCTGGTTTCGTTCCACATACAACTATGTCATCTTCAGCAGGAGCGGATCTTGGTGTCCTCTTTGGCCCTAAACACCAACTTTGGGAGATACTGTTTCTCTGGATCAGGTATAATTTCTCCCTTCCCTTTTGGTTCAGATTTGGTTCGATTATGGTTCAAGTAGGATCTTTGAATATTGCATTCTAAATTTAGGAAATACGATTCCCAGATAGAAGAAGGTAGGAAAATTTTTGTAATTCACCACCCATTCCGCGATCTTCATGGCATCCATTAGATGGATCCTACCATTCTTTCAAGGACGGAGCAGAATCAACAACGTTCTTCACAAGAACTAGATCCTTCACAAGAACCCACTAGACGACAAGTGAGCACAACTTCTTTTCAATTCTTTCACAAAGAACTGAAACCAAGAACGCTTCTTGATGACTCCCACATGAGTGGAGACGAACTGCTAATGGCGACGGCAACAGGAAGGAGGTGGCAGAGAGAAATTGGCACAGTCTCACTTATACTGATTTCTCTCTTCTAAGTTGTATATGTATCATGGATGAGTGTGTTTTGATGCTGCCGCCCCCTCCTCCTTTTATAATCCTAAAGGGATCAGCTCCTAATCCTATTAGGAGATGTTAATCCCCTTAAGTGATAAGGTAGAGTCCTTATCTAATCTGTAGATCAACATCAGCCCTCCTAATCTAATTAGGAGTTTTTAGTTTTGAATCATATTCAAATCTGGACTCTTACTGAGTGGATAGGGACTTTCCCTTATCTCTTAAGGCTGGTCCATATCTCAGATATGCCCCATTCAAGCTAATTTAATTAGCCCAACTCGTATTGGGCTTTTGGCCCATTAAATGTATGTGCTCACTAAAGCCTTTCAAATTGCTGCGTAGTTGGATTTTCTCTGTATGGCGTGGGACCCAAACATTGAACTACACATCAGCCACAAGGGTTTGGCCTAGCCGAATTCATTGGAAAGCCCAGTGAACCCTTTGAACCCATTATATGGACTCTATGGGTCCAACACTTACACTAAGTGGTCCTTGGGCCAAGCCACCTTGTAACACCGAAGGACTGTGGGCAAATACAAGATTAGCCCATCAGGTTTAACCCTCAATGGCCTTACACTTAACCTCTCAGCCCTTATTGATCAAACACTGCCCGACAAGGGAGGATCTCTCCCCCGACTGCAAGGTACAGTGCTGCACTCTCCTCTTACATGGACTCCAGGGATTAAAACCTTTTGCAAACAGTTTTGGAAACTTATATATATATATATATATATATATATATATATATATATATATATATATATATATTGCAAAACAAAATTTCAACGATTGAAATCAACTACCGGCAGTTTTGGTTTCCATTAGAGAGAGTGCATTTCCTCGATCATTACCTTTGTCCGACAATGGGGCTGATCCTGTCACTATGAGTACCCACTCAGATGGGTTCATGAACCATCTCAACATACCCAGGTTTTGACCCCTTCTAAGGGTCTCACTAAATGGCATATAAAAGATGGCCCAATCTGCCACCTAGTAAGGTACCATAATCGAGTCTAGGGGTCAGGTGTCACATTCCCGTTTTTCCCATTAATCGCCAATGTCCACGGCAATACTGGAATTGGGCCTTACTAGGTGGCAGAGACAGGCCACCCCAACCGACTTGGTGGCACATCAAGTGTCAGCCTTATTAGGATAGGTCTCCCCAGACTGACCCATTGGCTGTGAACGTTCTAAACCAACACAAGTCTCATAAGTGTCCGATTTTAAGGGTATTACACAGAAACACACCACATGACATGAATCAAATATACACTTTATTCATTTACAATAAATGTCATAAGTACATCAAAATGATTGGAGCTAAGGGCATACAAAATTGTCTAACAGCTCCCACTTGCACTTAGGTCCAATCTGGAATAAGCCGGATTCCCATACTTTCCACATGTTTCTCAAACACTTTCTATGTTAGTGGCTTAGTCAATGGGTCTGCAATATTCTCTGTTGAAACTACCTTCTGAATCAGGACGTCCGCTCTACCAACAATCTCCCGCAGTACGTGGTACTTCCTCTCGATGTGCTTGGACTTCGAGTGGGCTCGTGGCTCCTTAGCCTGAGCAATGGCCCCATTGTTG
The DNA here is from genome assembly GCF_056320005.1 of Nelumbo lutea. NCBI lineage: Eukaryota > Viridiplantae > Streptophyta > Magnoliopsida > Proteales > Nelumbonaceae > Nelumbo > Nelumbo lutea. The sequence goes on from NC_142687.1 coordinate 61,184,351, forward strand.
TCGCACAACAACAAGATGGGTGATGTGCTGGATGGAACTACTCCTAACTCTTTGATGAACTTCTTCATCCACATGGATTCCTTGGCAGCCTCACTTGCAGCAATGTATTCGGCTTTGGTTGTGGAATCCACCGTGGACCCCTGTTTGCTGCTTTTCTAGCAAACAACACATGATCCTATCATGAATATGTAACTAGATGTAAAATTTCTATCATCTGGGTCTGACTGGAGATTGGCATCAGAATACCCTTGGATCTGTAGTGATGTACCATCGAATACTAGACAAAACTCTTTTGTCCTTCGAAGGTACTTGAGTATGCATTTCACAATGGTCCAATGCTCCTGCCCTAGGTTGGCCTGAAATCTACTTACTAGACTCACCACTTGAGCAATATCGGGGCGAGTGCATAGCATGGCATAGATGATGCTCCCCACGGTTGAGGCATAGGGAACATTCTTCATGTCCTCGATCTCCTCAGATGTCTTGGGAGACATCTTCTTGGAGAGAGTAACTCCATGCCTGAAAGGAACGTTTCCTTTCTTGGTGTTCTCCATGCTGTACCTTTTGACGATTTTGTCAATGTAAGCAGATTGGGATAATCCTATTATCTGCTTCAATATATCTCTATAGAGTCGAAAACCCAGTATATAAGACGCTTCTCCAAGATCTTTCATGAAGAATTGCTGTGAAAGCCATACTTTGACTGAGATCAACATTCCCACATCATTCCCAATGAGGAAGATATCATCCACATACAGAACCAAGAATGTAACCTTATCCCCACTAGACTTCCTGTATACATAGGGCTCATCCGGGTTTTGCTCAAAGTAAAACATTTTGACGATAGAGTAAAACCGGATGTTCCAACTCCTAGAAGTTTGCTTAAGTCCATATATGGATCTATTAAGTTTACATTCCCTGTGTTCCTGACCAGCAGCAATGAAGCCTTATGGCTGCTGCATGTAGATATTTTCAGTAAGTTCTCCATTCAGGAACACGGTTTTGACATCCATTTGCCAAATCCCATAGTCATGGTATGCTGCTACAGCTAGCAGGATCCTAATGGATTTAAGCATGGCCACGGGCGTAAAAGTTTCCTCATAATCGATGCCCTCTTTCTGAGTATACCATTTCGCCACCAAGCGAGCCTTGTGGGTCTCAACATTGCCATCGGGGCCCTTCTTCCTCTTATAGATCCATTTGCAACCAATTGTTTTTACCCCGACGAGCGGATCTACTAGAGTCCAAACTCCATTGGCCTCCATTGAGTCCATCTCAACTCTCATGGCATCTACCCACTTCTAGGAATCTATGTCCAACATACCTTCTGCGTAAGTCACGGGATCCTCTTCACTAGTTAAGGCTTCCACCAAGTAACTATCCTGGTCATAACTAAAATGGATTGGTGTCCTGGATACCCAGGTAGATCTTCTAGGTTAGTCACTACCTGGGACATGTGGGACATCTCCCACTACTCCTGAGCTCTCCTCATCAAGAACAACTTCCTGATGATGATTGTTCAGGATGTAATCCTCCTCTAAGAAATGGGCATTTTGACTACAGAACACCTTCTGTTCTCCTGTGTCATAGAATAGATAGCCCATAGAGCTTTTAGGGTAGCCTACAAATAGGCAATGGCTGGTTCGGGATTCCAATTTGTCTGGGCTCATTCTTTTAGCGTGTACCGGACAATCCCAAATCTTCAAGTGTCTGACACTTGCTTTCTTTCCGCTCCAAAGTTCATACGGAGTGCTTGGAACCGATTTGGTCGGAACCCTATTTAGCACATAAAGTGCAGTTTCTAATGCGTATCCCCAAAAGGATGTTGGTAACTCTGAGTGTGTGAGAAGTGACCGGACCATATCAAGTAAGGTCTTATTCCTCCTCTCTAAAACACCGTTAAGTTGTGGTGTCTCAGGAGGAGGTAACTGTGATACTATCCCGTTGACTTTCAGGTAGTCCCTAAATTTGTTAGAGAGATACTTGCCACCTCGATCAGATCGAAGGGTCTTAAATTCTCTCTCCAACTATTTCTCAAACTCTTGTCTAAACTCCTTGAACTTTTCGAAAGATTTAGACTTGTGTCTCATTAGGTACATGTAACCATAATGGGAATAATCATCGGTGAAGGTGATTAAGTATACGTGTTGGTTACGACTCCTAACATTCAGAGGGCCCACATACATCACTACGTATGAGGTCAAGTGTGCCCGTACATCTTTCGGGCCTGCCGCCGAATGGCCGTTTTGTCATCTTACCATGACGGTAAGGCTCACAGGTGGGAAGATCTTCTACAGATAGAAAATCGAAAGGACCATCCTTTACCAACCTTGTGATACGATCTATGTTAATATGGCCAAGTTGGTAATGCCATATGTACGTGGGATTAACTGTATCACGGGTTCTTTTCTTGGGGTCATTAACCGACGTAGTTTCGTCTATGTTAGTTTCCAGAGAAGGATGGGAACATAAAGACCATTCTCAAGTTCTCCGTATGCGATGAATTTGTTATTTCTTTTGATTGTAATCATACTACTAAAGAAAATAGAATATCCATTCACACACAATTTTGAAACTGAAATCAAATTTCTTCTCAAGTTTTGTACATAAAGATAATCTTTAATACAATAGATCCTTCTTTGAAAAATAACTCTTCGGTTCCTATAGCCGCAGCTACAACACTTGTAGAAGTCCCCAACTAAGAGTTACTTCTCTGTCACTCAATCTTCTACTTATCTTGAACCCGTGCAATGAGTTAAACGCATGAGTTACTTCTCCGTCACTCTGTCACTCCGTCACTCAGTCAGTACACCAAGAAGCAGAAGTTACCAACAAATTGGTCACAGGATTCGAAATTGCTTTGTTTCTTGGATTCCAGGTATTGAGGACAGTTCCTCTTCTAGTGGCCAGTTTATCTGTAGAAATGACAAGCATCTGATGCTCTGTCCTTTTTCTGCTTCTTGGGCTTAGTAGCTTTTTTTCTGAGACTTGTGGGACATCTCCTACTGTTCCAGAGCTCTCCTCATCAAGAACAATTTCTTGTGATAGGTGTCTAGGATGTAATCGGTCTCCAAGAATTGTGCATTTCGATTGCAGATCACTTTCTGCTCACTTGGGTCATAGAATAGGTAACCTACAGAGCCTTTTGGGTAGCCTACAAATAGGCAACGGCTGGTTATGGATTCCAACTTCTTTGCACTCATTCTTTTAACGTGTGCTGGACAACCCCAAATCTTCAAGTGTCTGACACTTGGTTTGAGCTCCTGAGAAAGGGTTGGATTTTGCCCCTAGGTAAGACGAAAGGTTGACCGTGAGATGTTCAAAGGGTAGAGGAAGAGGAGGACACTCAGGCAAGAGGAGGGGTTCCTATTTGTAGTTCGTTAAAGCCACTATTGCCACCTCTGGATTTGGATCCCAACCATTAGCTTTAGTTTTAATTTCTATTCTATCATTTTTAGTTCTGTTATTCCCTTTTTGCAATTTATTTTCATTCCATTTGATCTTTATTTTCTTTTTTGTAGATCTGGAATTCAGCCAGGAAGACAGGAGGCCTAGCTTGAGAAGTTCAAGGGTCGAAGGAGAGATCCAGAGATTGCTATCTCTGATCGGATCACAAACTTTTTTATTTTGTTTCATTCATTTATTTATTTTTGTATTTATTTATTTTTCTACACTTTTAACTTTTAGCAATGTTTGGATTCTAGTTTTCCAACTTAATTAATTAATTTCTATATTTATGCAATTCCCACTTGTGTTTTCTTGTCCAGGTTTGAGTATGTATTAATTTTTCCCTCGCTTCCCTGTGGATACGACCCATTCTCACCATTTTACTACATTTGTAACTGTTTGAGAATTAGAAAAAAATTTATAAATATTAAATTGGTTATCCAAAGTGATTAACGACATGCTTTCGGACACACCACTTGGAAGTATGGCCTGAGCTTCCTAGCCAAAACCACGAGGGCAAAAGCCAACTTCTCTATCTTGGGGTACCTGGCTTTGGCATCGCAGAGGACCTTGTTGGCATAATAAACTAGATTCTGCATGCCACTTTCCTTGATCAGGACTGAACTAACTGCTTCATCCCTAGTTGAGAGGTATAGGTACAGGGTTTCCCCCTTGGTCGGCCGAGTAAGGAGGGGAGGTGAGGTAAGGTACGCCTTGAGCTTGTCAAAGGTGTGTTGGCATTCCTCCATCCATTAAAAATCTTTCAACTTCTTGATGGCAGGGAAGAAGGGTAGGCACTGGTCAGCTAACTTTGATATGAATTGATTGAGGGCTGCTATCCGGCCGGTAAGTCTTTGGGCTTCCTTCACCGTCTGGTGAGGCGTCATATATAGTATGGCTTGTATCATCTCAGGGTTAGCCTCAATGCCTCTTTGAGTGATGACGAAGCCCAAAAATTTGCCTGATGTGATGCCGAAGGCACACTTGCTGGGGTTAAGCTTCATGTTGTACTTCCGCAAAGTGTCAATGGTCTCGGCTAGGTCCGAGATATGGGTCTTGGCGTTCAGGCTTTTTACTACCATGTCATCCACATAAGCTTTGATGTTCCTCCCCATCTAATCTTTGAATACCTTGTTGACAAGGTGTTGGTAGGTGGCCCTAGATTTTTTGAGGCTAAAGGGCATCACTCAGTAGCAATATGTGCCATGCTCGGTGATGAATGAGGTCTTCTCTTCATCGTCCGGGTGCATCTTTATTTGGTTGTATCTAGAGGTGGCCTATCCTCAACAAAGGAAAATTGTCCTTATGGCAAACTCAGTTGAAGTCTGTGAAATCAATACAGATCTGCCATTTCCTATTAGCTTTCTTTCCCATAACCACATTTGACAACCAATTAGGGTAGTGTACCTCTCGGATTAAGCCGACATCGAGTAGCTTCCCAACTTCCTCTCCTATGGCCTTCCAACATTCCGGTGCAAAGTTCCTTTTCCTCTACCGGACTGGCGTAGAGCTCGGGTGCATGCTCAGCCTATGAGTAATGACCGAAGGGTCAATTCTGGGCATGTCGATGATGGACCAAGCAAAGATGTTGGCATTGAGTTTGAGGAAACTTAACAATTCGGGTAGGCTCTCTAGGGGAAGGTTGGACCCAACGCAGACTATTATTTTAGGCTCTTCCTCATCTAGGGGGACCAAGACAAGGTCCTTTGCCAGTTGGCCTCGACTCGATGGTTCTTTCCTGAGGTCAAGGCCCTCTAGTGGCAAAGCTTCTTTATTTTTTCCTTTCAATGATGCAACATAGCACTAGCAGGCAGCATGCTGGTCCCCACGTACAACTTCGATGCCATGCTCGGTGGGGAACTTGAAAGCGAGGTGGTAGGAGGAGATGGCTGCCCGGAATGTGTGAAGGGTTGGTCCCCCCTTGATTATGTTGTAGGGTGAGCCGATCCTCATGACCAGGAACCTTGTCATCCTTGTCACCTGCTGGGGCTCCATCTCTATTATGACTAGTAAGGTGACCTTGCCCTTTGGTCTGACAACGTTGTCGGAGAAGCCAACTAGTGGGATGTCTACTGGATGAAGGCGCTCTAGCACTATCTTTATCTTCTTGAAAGCTTCATAGAAGAGGATGTCGGCCGAGGAGCTGCTATCAACGAGAATCCTCATAACTACGATGTTTGCAATGATGACTGAAACCACCAAAGCGTCATCGTGGGGGACTGCTACCCCCATCAAATCCCTGTTCACGAGGGAGAGGGACTCTTTCTGCTTCTGCTTCTTGGGGGCCAGCCCCTAGATGTTTAATTGCTTGGTGTAGGCCTTGCAAGCTGAGGCCAAGGCTCTCCACCCAAGGCCGTGCCTCCAGCTATGATGTCGATGACGCTGACTATTTGCTGATGCTACTGCTGTTGCAGCTGAGAGGATGAGGCACCAGCCTCACCCCCGACATGCTGCTTGAGGTGGCCACAGTGGATGAGGGACTCTATCTCATTCTTGAGATCTTAGCAATCCTCGGTGAAACATGCAGTACTTTTTCAGGTTCCCCCGTTGGGGATTCTTCTTCAACTTCTCAGGCCACTTCATGAATTTCTCCTCCCCGATTTACATCAGAATCTGTGTGCTAGTGGAGTTGAGCGGCTTGTACTGATTGTAAGCCAGGGCTGAGGTCGGTGGCTTCTTGCTGCAATTGTTGTTGTTGCGGTTGTGGTCTCCATTCTTTCTCTTCTTCTCCGAGGCTCCGTCCTGGTGCTTAGTGTCCCTCTCTTGAACATCCCCAGCTGAAGCCTCTTTGACTACAATGTACTTCTGGGTTCTCTCAAGGAACTCTAGTTTCATCTTCGACTGGCTTTTGGCGATCAAACATTTGAGGGCCGAGACGAAGAGGAGCCCGCCGATGGCAGCGTGCAATGAAACCATGGGGTCAAGGTCGTGGACCCAAAGTCTTCATTCTTGAAGTGATCAATGTACAACCACAAACTTTCTCCTTACTTTTGCTTATTTGCCATCAGCGAGACAACACTCTTTTGGGGACGTTGGCTGTTGATGCGGGTGAGGAACAGGCTGGAGAACCACTGTCGGGCAGTTCCCCTGAATGTTGCTTGGAAAGTTCGGCACGTTAAGGCATTGAGTATCCGTATAGGATCATTAGTGCCCTAAACCTCTCTGGGTGGTCGTCCAGGTCAGTGTTCCCATCGTACATCTCCAAGGTGGGAGCTTTGAAGTGTGGGGGTAATGGCTCAGCGATGATGTTGGGGGAGAAGGCATCCATTCTCCCCATGGAGTTACTTTGTCTAGCTGAGGTGTTAGTTTGGCCCTCCTTGACTTGTCGGAGCTCGGCTTTGACAGCACCGAGCTCTGTTTGTAGTTTGGTGAATTGAGGGTTGGGTATGGCCTACGCGCCATCCCGGCCTTTGGGGTCATGGTGAAGGTCGGTATGGACTCTGGAGACAGTCGTTAAGGATGTCTCAGAGATCCGAAACGTGACTATGTGCCTCACACCTAGTGAGACGGTCGTTAAGGATGTCTCGGAGATCCAAAACGTGAGGGGAAGAGGCTCGGTATTCACCCTTGGCCCTAGAGTGGGCACTGGGGCGACCGCGATGCTCACCTTCGTCCCTCGAGTTTGCCCTTCGGCACCGATGATGCTGCTCGGAGGGTTGATGGCTATCCTTAGATTGTGTTGATTCCTCCTGAAAGAATGGTAGGACCCATCTAATGGACACCAGGAAGGGTGCGGAATGGGTGGGCGAATTTCAAAAATTTTCCTACCTTCTTCCAATTGGGAATCATATTCCCTAAATTTAGAATACAATATTCAAGGATTCTACTTGAACCATAATCAAACCAGATCTGAACCAAAAGGAAACGGGAAGGATTATACCTGATCCGGAGAAACAATATCTCCCAAAGTTGGTGTTCACACCCAAAAAAGAAACCAAGATCCGCTCCTGCTGAAGATGACACAGCTGTGGATGGAACGGAACCAGCAGGGTGCGTCCTACACACTGGATTCTTTGCAAGAATCCTTTGGAAAACTTGAACACTGAATCTTTTTGGTCTTTCTTGCAAGACTGTTGTCAAGAACTGATTTCTTGACTTCCTATTGCTGCAAAGATCCAATCTTGCAACAGGGAATGGCGGCTGCTGGAGGAGGAGAAATCCAGGGACGAAGAGGGCTGAACTGTGTCTCTTCTCTCTAGAGTCTGTGAGAGATCAAATCTCAATTCATAGGAGGTATCACTTGCATACAAACCCTAGTTCAAAATCTGATATTTCTGTTAGGGTTTCTCCTCTTTCTTCTTGATCAAGAAACCTCATAATTTTGGGAGTTATCCCAATCCCAATCAGTATTTGGATAGGGGATAATCTTAATCCTATCTGCAGATTAAGTTAGCTGACTCCTAATCTTATCAGGAGGTTACCAGATTCAAATCTAATTTGAATTTGGTCTCTTAGAGTGGATAAGGTTAAAGACCCAATCCTTTTACTAACATTAATCTTAGATTCGCCCCATGAATAGGTGATCATATCTGCCCAGTTCGAGATGGGCTTTTGGCCCATTAAGTGTTCAATGTTCAATTAGTTTCCAATCTGCTGTCCAGTTGGGCTTCTTTGTATGGCGTGGGACCCAAGCATTGATCTACACACCAGTCACATGGGTTCGGCCCAGCCTGTATTACAAGGCCCAGCCAAATTCACTGAAAAAATCAGTGACCCCCTTGAGCCCATCACATGGACCCTATGGGCCCAACACTTACATTAAGTGGTCCCTGGGCCAAGCCATCTTCTAAAAACCCAGGGGCTATGGGCAGGTGCAAGATTAGCCCATCAGGTATTATCCTAAATGGTCTTACACTTAACCTCTCAGCCCTTAATGATCAAGCACTACCCGGCAAGAGAAGACCTCTCCCTCGGCTGCAAGGAACAGTGCCGCACTCTCTACTCACATGGATCCCGGGAATTAAAACCTTTTGCAAATCTTTTGAAACTGTACATATACACACACACACACACACACATATATATATATATATATTAATTTTGCAAAACAAAATTCTAACAATTGAATTCAAATGTCGGCAGTTTGGTTTCCATCAGAGAGAGTGCATTCCCGATCATTACCATTGTCTGACAAAGGGGCTGATCCTGCCACTATGATCACTCACTCAAATGAATTCTCAGACTACCCCAACATGTCTAGATTTTGACCCTACTAAGGATCTCACTGATTGACACATCAAAGACAACCCGATCCGACACCTAGTGATGTGTCATAATCAAGTCCAGGGGTCAGGTGTAACTTTCCAGTTTTGCCCATCTATCTCCAAGGCCTAGGGCAATACTGGAAATCTGGCCATGTTCAAGGGTACAAGCAATCACATACTGCATGTGCCTTGGGTCTTACCCTGATGGCCGAAACAAGTCATCCCAACACTTGGTGGCACATCAGTATTAGCCTTGGCAGTATAAATCTCCCCAGACTTATCCAATGGCTGTAAACATTTAAACTAACACAAGTTTCTATAAGTGTCCAGTTTTAGGGTCTTACACAGAATTATAACAAACAACATGAATCAAACATGTACTTTATTTATTTACACTAAATGCCAAAAGTACATCAAAATGAATTGAAGCTAAGGGCATACAAAACTGTCTAACACCTCCTCCCTTCGGCTAGGAGGTCGGGAGTTCCTGGGATACAAGCCATACTATACTTGAGAACTCAAGTGCAGATGAGGGCTATGAAGAGACAGCTCATACGCCCTTGTTCCCAAGATGAATGCACTTAAGTTCTGTAGTAGGATCAGGATCCCTCACCTGGAGGGGGGTACCCCATATTTATACTTGAGCCACCTGGAGGTTGGTGGAGATGAATGCCCTAGATGGGAGCCGTACGAGGGTGGTCAGCAGGCTTTATAGCGACGCGTGGGTGCTCTGTGGCTAGCTCCGTACGAGGGGAGTAGGATAGCTCCTACTGTGGTGAGTTGCATCCTTGGATCTAGCATTTGTGGGTTGGGCCATTCCACATCAGATTGCATTCAATTCATTTAATTTTAATTATGATATACAATATTCAAAAGGGGATGAGAGATCCATCATATGGATGGCCTAACCCTACAAGAAGGTGGGCGAAATTTCAAAAAATTCTCTCCCCCATGTGGGAATCATATTCCCTATTTTAGAAAACTGCATTTTCAATGATCAATTTTGAAACCAAACTAGACCAAATCTGAAACCAAAAGGTAGGAGAGGGATATACCTGATACGGAGTAACAATAACTCTCAATGAAGGTGTTTACATCCAAGGAGATAACCAAAGAATGCTCCCTCTGAAGATGACACAGTGTGAGGTGGAGTAGAATTAGTAGGATGGCTCTTCAGCAAGAACCAAATTCTTCAGCAAGAATGAGATGGAGGGCTTGTGAGCATGACTTCAAATTACATTTTCTACCAAAAGGTAATATCAAGAACCTTTCTTGATCACTCCCACAGGTGGAGATTGAACTGGTAGGGCGGCAAGATCAGGAGAGAAGAGGACAGTGCAGTCAAACTGTGTTGTCTCTCTCTGTAACTCAGTAGTCTACGAGATGGTTTGGAGGTCCTCCTTGCTCTCCTATTTATAGCCTTTAAAGAGAGGTTCTCCTTATCCCATTAGGAGTTTCCTAATCCAAATCTTTTATTTGGATCTGGACTCTCTTTAAGAGATAAGGATAATCTCTAATCTTATTTGCAGATAAAGATCAACCTTCCTAATCTGGACTCTTTGAGTGGATAGGGATAATCCCTTATCTTATCTGCTGATCTAAATCCCAGAACCGCCCTCTTTTAATTAATCTTATTAAGTCAGTTCGAATTGGACTTTAGGCCCATTAAGTCTATCTGCTCACTAGCCCCTTAATCTGCTACCTAGTTGGTTATCCTTGTATGGCGTGAGACCCAAACATTGATCTACACATCAGCTACATGGGTTCAGCCCAGCCTCTGTTACAAGGCCTAGTCAAATTCACTGTAGGAGACAGTGAACCCCTGAATCTATCACCATGGGCTCTTAATGGGCCCAAAATTTACACTAAAAGATCCTTGGGTCAAACCACCTTATAAAAACACAAGGACTGCGGGCAGATGCAAGATTAGCCCATCAGGTATTACCCTCAATGGTCTTACACTTAACCTTTCAGCCCATAATTATTAAACACTGCTCGACAAGAGATGACCTCTCCTTTGGCTGCAAGGTACAATGCTGCACTCTCCACTCACATGGATCCCGAGAATTAAAATCTTTTGCAAACATTTTGAAACCATAATATATGTATATATATATATATATATATATATATATATATGTATGTATGTATATCTCTATATAAATATATTTTGCAAAACAAATTTCAACGGTTGAAATCGACTGCCGACAGTTTTGGTTTCCATCAAAGAGAGTGCATCCCCGATGATTCACTCAGATGAATTCTCGGACTATCCCAACATACCCAGGTTTTGACCCCCTCTAAGGATCTCACTGATTGGTATATCAAAGACAGCCCAATCTGACACCTAGTGCAGTATCATAATCGAGTCTAGGGGTCAGGTGTAATACTCCAGTTTTTCCCATCTATCTCTAAGGTCCAAGGCGAACTCTGCTTCTTTCTCCTTGGTTATTGATTGTTCTCCTCGAAGGTTGAAGCTCTCTTCGATGATTTGATGATGCTTTGGGTGCTAGTCCACCCCCTTTATATAGACTTAGGAGGGAGTTGTCTCCTGCTCCTTTAAGGAGTTCTTTCTCCATTGGGAGTTCAGTTCTCTAATAAATAATGCCAAGATTAGATCTAATCTACTCATATCTCTTAACTGATAATCTTAATCTCTTTTATCTTTCTAGAAATATAGCAGAAAAGTGAATCTGATAGGACTCTTTGATGATTCTTGTTCTTGCATGCTAAATTCGTATTGGGCTTTCTCAACGAATTGGGCTGCTGCAAGGCTTCTCTGTGAACTGGGCTTCTGCTGCGAACTGGGTTTCTCTACGAATTTGCTTAGACTTCGGGCCCGATTTTTACCTCGATGCAGTCCGAATCTATCAAAACGCAAAACATGAAAGTTGTAGAGTTTTTTCTTATCTTTCCAATGAATCTTTAATCAACTCAATCGGAGTCCGGATCGGAGAATTATGCCCAAATTACCACGCGGCGCCGAAACTGTACAAAATTACCTAATTAGCCTTGTCTTTCACCTAACGCCTTCTTTTGTGCCCTAAATCGAAATACAAGAATAGTGAGTCCAATTAGACACTAAATAAGTATAAAAAACTGAATATTAAGGGATAAAAATATGATAACTTTTATTCTCATCACTAAGACAAGTCACCCCAACAAACTTGGTTGCACATCAGTGTCAACCTTGGTAGGATAAATCTCCCCAGATCTATCCAATGATCGAAGATTCTAAGCTAACACGAGTCTCATATGTGTCCAGTTTAAGGGTATTACACAGAAACACACCATCATAACATGAATCAAATATGTACTTTATTCATTTACATTAAATGTCATAATGCACATCATTCTGATTGGAGTTAAGGGCATACACTATCTAACAGCTCCCACTTGCACTTAGGTCCAATCGGGTAAAAGCCAGAGTCTCTGACTTTCCACATGTTTCTCAAACACTTTCTGTGTTAGTGGCTTAGTCAGTGGGTTTGCCACATTCTCCGCTAATGCTACCTTTTTACATCAATCTCCCGTAGATCCAGTGTTGTCACACAACAGTGGAATGGGTGATGTGCTGAATTTCAAATTCCAGAATGAACACCTTCATTCATTTGGCAGCCTCACTTATGGCAATGTGTTCGGCTTGGGTTGTGGATTATTATTCTTACCACTCAAAACCCTTGTTTCCTGCTTTTCAGGTAACAACACACGATATTATCGTGAAGATATAACCAGATGTTGACTTTCTATCATCTGGATCTGACTGGTTATCGGCAACAGTATACCCCTGGATCTGTAGTGAACTACCATCGAATACCAGACAAAACTCTTTTGTCCTTCGAAGGTATTTTATTATGTTTTCACAGCGGTCCAATGCTCCTACCCTTGGTTAGATTGGTATCTGCTTACCACACTCATTGCTTGAGAAACATCACGACGAGTGCACAGCATGGCATAAATGATGCTCTCTATGGCTAAGGTAGAGGGAACCTCTTTCATGCCCTTAATCTCTTCGAGATTCTTGGGAGACATGCCCTTGGAGAGAGTGACTCCGTGCCTGAAAGGAACATTTCTTTCCTTGGAGTTCTCCATGCTATATTTCTTGACTATTTTTGTTAATGTAAGTAGACTAGGATAATCTATTATCCTCTTCGGTCTATCTCTATAGAGTCGAAGACCCAGTATGTAGGAGGCTTCTCCAAGATCTTTCATGGAGAATTGCTGCGAAAACCATACTTTTATCGTAGTTAGCATTCCTACATCATTCCTAATGAGTAGAATGTCATCTACAAACAAAACGAAGAACGTAACCTTATCACCACTGGTTTTCCTGTAAACACAAGGCTTATCCAGATTTTGCTCAAAGCCAAACTATTTGACGATAGAATCAAACCGAATGTTCCAACTCCTAGAAGCTTGCTTAAGTCCATATATGAATCGGTTGAGTTTACATACCACATGTGTTAGACAGTTTTGTATGCCCTTAGCTTCAATCAAAATTGATGTACTTTATGAGTTTACTGTAAATGAATAAAAGTGCATATTTGATTCATGTTCCCTTGGTATGTTTCTGTGTAATACCCTTAAACTGGACACTTATTGAGACTCGTGTTAGTTTAGAAAGTTCACAGCCAGTGGGTCAGTCTGGGGAGACCTATCCTGACAAGGCTGACACTGTGGTGCCATCAAGTCGGTTGAGGTGGCTTGTCTCAGCTACCGGGGTGAGACCCCAGGCACATATAGTGTGGGATTAATTGAATCTTTGAACTGGACCAGATTTCCAGTAATGCCCTGGACCTTGGAGATTGATGGGCAAAACTGGAAAGTTACACCCGACACCTAAACTCGATTATGATACTACACTAGGTGTCGGATCGGGCTGTCTTTGATGTACCAATCAATGAGATCCTTAGCGGGGGTCAAAACCTGGGTATGTTGGGACACTCCGAGAATTCATCTGAGTGGGTGATCATAGTGACAGGATCAGCCCCTTTGTCGGACAAAGGTAATGATCGGGGATGCGCTCTCACTGTTGGAAACCAAGACTGCTGGCAGCCGATTTCAACCGTTGAGATTTGTTTTGCAAAGTATATTTTATATGGGATATAAAAGTATATATATTATGGTTTCTAAAATGTTTGCAAAAGGTTTTAATTCCCGGGATCCATATAAGTGGAGAGTGCAACACTGTTCCTTGCAGCCGAGGGAGAGGTCCTCTCTTGTCGGGCAGTGTATGATCATTAAGGGCTGAGAGGTTAAGTGTAAGACCATTGAGGATAATACCTTATGGGCTAATCTTGCATCTGCCCACAGTCCCTGGGTGTTACAAGGTGGCTTGGCCCAGGGACCACTTAGGGTAAGTGTTGAGCCCATAGAGCCCATTTGATGGGTTTCAGGGGTGCACTGTCTTTAACAGTGTATTCGACCAGGCCTTGTAACAAAGGCTGGGCCGAACCCATGTGGTTGATGTGTAGATCAATGCTTGGGTCCCACGCCATACAAGGAAGCCCAACTGGGCAGCAGTTAGGAAGGTTGAGTGAGCACATAAGCTTAATGGGCCTAAAGCCCATTTCGAACTGGACTATTTTTTTAGTTAATTAAATGGGCGAATTCTGAGATGGATTAGCAGATAGGATAGGGTCTTAATCCTATCCACTCAGAGAGTCCAGATCTGAATGTGATTCAAATCTAGAAACCTCATAATGGGATTAGGATAAAGCTAATCTAATCTGTAGATAAGATAAGGGTTTATCCTTATCACTAGAAGAGAAGGCTGATCCAAATATGATTTGGATAAGCACCTCCTAATGGGATTAGGAACTGATCTTTTAAGTAAACAAAAAGGAGGGAGCGGCAGTCTTGAGAGAGACCAACAAGAAACACATCAGATCCTCTTTAGTGTTGAAATCAAGAAGAGAGAATTCTGCAGCATGCGAATACTCTCTTGCCGCCTCCCTGCTCTTGTCGCCCTGTTTGCCAGTTCGATCTCCAGCTGTGAGAGAAGACAAGATTGGATCTTGACGTCAGTTCTTTGAGAAAGAATTGAAAAGGAAGCTGTGTTCACGTTCCATTCTACTGTTTCTTGCGAAGGATAGAGTTCTTGGGGAAGAACACTACTGATTCTGCTCCATCCTGCACTGCGCCATCTTCAGTGGGAGCAGTCTTTGGATCCTTCCTTGGGCGTGAACACCTTCGTTGGGAAATATTACTTCTCCGTATCAGGTATTATTCTCTCCCATTCCTTTTGGTTTAGATCTGGTTCAGTTTAAGGTTCAAGATTTATCCTTGAAAATATGATTTTCTAAATAGGGAATGTGATTCCCAGTTGAAGGGAGAAGAATTTTTTTTGAAATTCGCCCCTTATTCCGCAATCTTTGGGCGTCCATGTGATGGATCTCTCATCCTTTCAACATGTTCTTAACCTGTAGTTATGAAACCTTCTGGTTGCTGCATATAGATATCTTAACTAAGATCTCCATTCAGGAACGTAGTTTTGACATCCATTTGCCTACTAATCATGGTATGCTGCTACAGCTAACAAGATCCTAATGGATTTAAGTATGGCCACGGGCAGAAAGGTTTCCTCATAATCGATTTCTTCTTTCTGAGTGTACTCTTTCGCCACAAAATGAGCCTTGTAGGTCTCAACCTTACCATCGGGGCCCTTCTTCCTCTTATAGATCCACTTGCAACCAATTTCTTTTACCACAGGGGACAGATCTACCAGAGTCCAGAATCCATTGGTCTCCATTGAGTCCATCTCAGCTCTCATGGCACCTACCTAGTTCAAGGAATCTATGTCAAACATAACTTCCGTATAGGTCACGGGATCTTCCTCACTGGTTGTGCCTATCAATCTTTTAGGCTTACCATTAAATGGCTTTTTTGTCAGCTTACTTTAAAGGCAAGGTTCATAGGTTGGAAGATCTTCAGTAGTTAGAAAATTCAAAGGACATAGAGACCATTCTTGGGGATTATTTCTGACGTAGTTTCGATAAGGTTCATTTCCAAAGAAGGATGGAGAACATAGAGACCATTCTCAAGTTCTCCGTATGCGAGGAATTTGTTATTCCGTTTAATAGTAGTCACATTACTAAATAAGATAGAATAACCATTCATGCACAATTTTGAGACAAAAAATCAAAATTCTTCTTAAATTTGGTACAAAAAGATAATCTTTCAGTACAATAATTCATTCTCTGAATACTAATTCTATAGTTCCTATGGCTGTAATTGCAATTGTTGTAGAAGTCTCCAAGTAGAGTGTCATTTCTCCGTCATTTAGACTTCTTCTTATCTTGAACCCTTGTAGTGAGTTACACGCATGGGTTGAAGCCCAGAGTCAATACACCAGGAAGAAGAAGTGACCAACAAATTGGTCTCTATGATAAAAGATTCAAAATTACCTTTCTTCTTAGTCTCTAGAAATTGAGGACAATTCCTCTTCCAGTGGCCGGCTTGTTTGCAGAAGTGACAAGCATCTGATGCCTTATCCTTCTTCTGCTTCTTAACTTTGCTATTTTTCTTTTGAGCCTTCCCTTTAGCCTTCCACTTTCTTTTGCCCGATTTGCCACCTTTAACAAGTATGGTTATCGGCTTATCCTTCTTAACCAGTTCTTTAACCCTCTGCAACATATTGTTGAGTTCCTGAAGGCTAACGTTTAACTTATTCATGTTGTAGTTCATGGTAAACTGCTTGTAGGAGGGAGGTAGAGAATTGAGGTTGCATCAATTTTAGTGTCATGGTCTAGCCCTGACCTGAGAGCCTCAAGTTCAATAATATAACCCATCATCTTCAAACAATGGTCATGAACCTGTTGGTTCTCGATCATCTGTGTGGTCATAAACAGCTTTAAGACCTTCTGCTGTGTAGAATGGTTTTGCTCCTCATACATAGTCTTTAGACTATCCAATATGTGATTGGACACTTCGATCTTATCGAATTGTCATTGTATTGGATTATCCAAAGAGGCTATAATATAACACCGGTCAAGAGAATTTTTCTCCTCCCATTCTTGATACTCTCTTTGTCTAGCCTTAGAAGCCCTGCCACCCGGACGATTCGGAGAAAGGTTTTTAGAAATTTTGTCAAATTTCTCAGACGTTAGGACCAGCATAAGGTTACAAAATCAGTCATCATAATTTGGGTCCTTAAAGCTTGTTGTCGTCCAACAATTTAGCGAATTGATCGTTTGCCATTTCTGATAAAGAGCAAAGCAAATATTAGTCCACAACCTTATTTGATTCATGTTATCTACATAGATATGTCTTTTAATCTATGTTCTATATCCATTTATTCATCTCTGAGATTTCCCTCCTATCTTAGTGATGGAGACTACGAATTATGTGTGGAAATGTGGGAAATCACATAGGGTTCATAGAGTCAACTATTTCAACTGCATAATGCCACCACCTTTATGTGAATGATCATATCCACTCATCTTATGAGCTTTCCCTTTGGCCTTTATCATACAAGGTTCATTGCCATTTTAGGTTAAACCTTTCTGTCCAGTGAGTGCTCACCCGTCATATTCATGAACGCCAAGGTACCGTGAGAGAGTCATCCATTTTAGTATAGGCCCCTCCCACATCGGTCTTTGACGCTCCTATCATCTTATGAAACAATTCAACAAATCCAGTAGCAAATGGATAGCCCAATTTTATGGTGCATTTCCTCATTACCGAAGGACCCATCTTCAAGTTAATGATGGAAGGCCTTTAGAAACTTCATCATTTGAATCTCCCTATCACATGCACTCATATTTTATGAGGGAATGAGAGATTATGCCCTAGTTTGATTTAGGTCAAACCAAAGTGGCTCCCACTGGCTTTTATAAAGCCAGATTTAGATGAGCCCTAAACGGCTAGGGATCCGCACGGTTCCTCTTGGGGAGGAAACCAGTGTGGGGCCCACCATGAAGGGAGATGATCTAATGATCTTAAGGACACCAAGGCATCGATGTGCATTCAACCATGATGTGCGTAAGAGCCACTATCGAATCTACATGGGCCAAGTTCTTATGGCCCATGAACGTAGCACATCACACATCCATACATCACATGCATGAAAACCATAATTGATCAAATCAATTAAATAACTATAAAACCCATAATTAAAGCCCATATTAATTCATAATATTACTAATTAATATTATCTAGGTATATGGGTTGAATTGCAAATAGCAATTCGGCCCATATAGCTTTTATGCTGAAATGGGCTAAAGCAGTTTTAACTTATTAGAACTAGATTTTATAGATGTGGGTTGAATTGCATCTTGCAATTAACCATCAACACCTTGACCCATATAGAAAAAAAATAGGGCTGAGAACAGCCCCCATCAAACCACAGATTCAGTCCAACCAGTTTGGTCCAATCTGGTTCAAATGGGTCTAAGGTTCGATGTTTAATTTCAAGAACATTATCTAAAATTAAATTACTGATACAAGACAATCAAGAATCAGTAGGAGGGTTGTTCGTAGGACTGCTACCCTACAAAACAAAAATTAGATTGCAGCATGTTCCAAAACTGCAAATCGCAGATGGCTGAACCCATATCTGCGAAAACTTCTCCTCTGCGTAATCTGCTTCATCTTCGAATGGAATAGAAATCCTATTTTCAATTAATATTACATCAAAATTGAATTCCTATACATTTTGTCTAAAAATTAAAAAAAAATAATTACAGACCAAGAATGAATAGAACAGCAGGTGCGCAAATTTCTTGCATCATTAAAGAATTCGATCTCCACCATACGAACAACCCAAAAATCAAGAAAAATATGTAGAACAATTATATATATAAATTATATTTATAAAGATTTAATTTCAGATCATTCGCCCAAAAACTAGGAAGCGATTTAGCAGAAAAACGTTAATTGTGCAAATTGGGTAGAACACCTTCTTCCCATTTGCATAGATCCAGATCTGGTTAATTTTGGTTCAAGATTTGAACCTGGCTTTGATACTACTGAAGGGGATGAGAGATCCATCATATGGATGGCCTAACCTTGTAGGAAGGTTGGGCAAAATTTCAAAAAGTTCTCTCTCTCCCATGTGGGAATCGCATTCCCTATTTTAGAAAACTGCATTTTCAATGATCAATCTTGAAACCAAACCGGACCAGATCTGAAATCAAAATGTAGGAGAGGGATATACCTGATACGGAGTAACAATAACTCCCAACGAAGCTGTTCATGCCCAAGTAGAAAACCAAAGATTGCTCCCATTGAAGATGACATAGTGTGAGGTGGAGCAGAATCAGTAGGATGACTCTTCAGCAAGAACCAAATTCTTAAGCAAGAATGTGATGGAGGGCTAGTGAGCATGACTTCAGATTACCTTTTCTACCAAAAGGTAATATCAATAACCTTTCTTGATCACTCTCACAGGTGGAGATCGAACTGGTAGGGCAGCAAGAGCAGGAGAGAAGTTCTCCCTACTCTCCTATTTATAGCCTTAAAGAGAGGTTCTCCTAATCCCATTAGGAGTTTCCTAATCCAAATATTTTATTTGGATCTGGACTCTCTTTAAGAGATAAGGATAATCCCTAATCTTATCTACTAATAAAGATCAACATTCCTAATCTGGACTCTTTGAGTGGATAGGGATAATCCTTTATCCTATTTTTTGACCTAAATCCCAGAACCGCCCTCTTTTAATTAATCTTATTAAACCAGTTTGAATTGGGCTTTAGGCCCATTAAGTCTATCCACTCACTAGCCCCTCAATCGGCCCAATTCGAAATAGGCTTTTAGGCCCATTAAGCTCTTAGGTTCACTTCCTTTTAATGTTGGCAAGCTTGGCTCTCTTTGTATGGCTTGGGACCCTAACATTGATCTACACATCAGCCACATGGGTTCAGCCCAGACTCTATTACAAGGCCTGGCCAAATTCACTATAGGAGAGAGTGAACCCCTAAGTCCATCACCATGGGCTCTTAATGGGCCCAACATTTACACTAAATGGTTGTTGGGTCCATCCACCTAACAAAAATCCAAGGACTGTGGGCAGAACGGTTCTGCTCTTCATACATTGTCTTTAGACATCCAATATGTCCTTGGCTAGTTCGATCTAATCGAATTGAGTTGTCCAGTGAGGCAATGACAAAGCAGCGGGCTAGGGAGTTCTCATCCTCCCAATCTTGGTAGTCCCTCCTACGGGCCTCAGAAGCCCTATCACCTGGACGCTCTGGGACAGGATTTTTCACCACCTTATCTAACTTTTCGGAAGTTAGGACCAGCATAATATTTTTGTACCAGTCGGCATAGTTTGGGCCCTTAAACTTGTTATCATTTAGAAGCTTTGCAAATTGACCGTTTGCCATTTTCTGATAAAACAACAAAGACATTAGTCCACAACCTTAGTTTGATTCATGTTACCTACATAGATATGGTTTTCAATCTATGTTCCATTCTCATTTGTTCATCCCAGAGGTTTCCCTCCTTTCTCAGTGACGGAGACGGCAAAATGTCTCTAGAAATGTGGGAAATCACATAGGGTGCGTGAAGCCAACTGTTTCAACTGCATAACCCCACCACCTTTCTGTGACGGATCATATTCACTCATCAAATGAGTTTCCCTTTGGCCTCTGTGTAAACCTTTCTGTCTAGTGAGTGCTCACCCATCATATTCAGGCTATGCCAAGGTACCGTGAGAGAGTTCCCATTTTCTAATGAAGCCCCTCCCACATTGGTCTATGATGCCTCTATCATCTAATGAAACACTCTGATAGACCCAACAGCAAATGGATAACCCAATTTTATGGTGCGTTTCCTCATTACTGAAGGACCCATCATTGTGCTAATGATGGAAAGCCTTTAGAGAGTCCATCATATGGATCTCCCTATCACATGCACTCATATTTTCCGGAGGGAACAAAATTACGCCATAATTCTAATTTTAGGTCAAACCAAAGTGGCTCCTACTGACTTTCATAAAGTCAGATTTCTGGTGGGCCTTAATCGGCTAGGGTTTCCATACGCATCCCTTTCTAGCGCCGCCTTCTTCTTCCTTCTTCTTCAATCAAGAAAATAAAAAATTATAGAAATCCTATTTCTATTAATTAATTACAATCTTGATCAAATCCTATACATTCAGTCTAGAAAATAAAAAAAAATTATTTACAGACCAAGTTGAATGAATAATAATAATAAAATTAAAAAAAGAGGTTGCGCAGACCATCTGCGCTAAATCTGCACTACGATCTCCAAGTTCGAACATTCCATTAAACCAAAAATAAATAAAGAATAGTTCTAAATAAATTTTGGATTTAACATAAATTAATTTCAGATCAATCGCCCTTAGCAAGAAACAGTTTCTTGAAATAAAGAAAATAATCTGTGCAAATCTTGGCAGAACATCTTCTGTCCATCTGTGCAGGTTTAGATCTGATTTTCTTTTGGTTCAAGATTCGAACCTGTGGCTCTAATACCACTGAAAGAAAGGTAGGATCCATCTAATGGACACCATAAAGATTGCGGAATGGGTGGGTGAATTTCAAAAATTTTCCTACCTTCTCCCAACTAGGAATCGTATTCCCTAAATTTAGAATACAATATTCAAGGATCCTACTTGTACCATAGTCGAACTAGATCTGAACCAAAAGGGAAGGGAGGAATTATACCTGATCCAGAGAAGCAGTATCTCCCAAAGTTGGTGTTCATGCCCAAAGAGAACACCAAGATCTGCTCCTACTAAAGATGACACAGTTGTGTGTGGAACGGAACCAGCAGAGTGCGTCCAACACACTAAATCCTTCACAAGATTCCACTGGAAACTCAGAACACCAAATCTTTTCAGTCTTTTCTACAAAGCTGATGTCAAGAACCAATTTCTTGATTTCTTTCTTCTTCAAAGATCAAATCTTTTAAGAATGAATGGTGGCGGCTGGAGGATAACTCCTAAAGTGAAGATGGCTGAAATTGCTTCTCTTCTCTCTGGAGTGTGTCTGAGATCTAATCTCAATTCACAGGATAATTTCTTACACAAAACCATAGGTTCAAAATCTGATTATGATCTCTTAGGGTTTCTCCTCTTTCCTTCTTGATTAAGAAACCTCCTAATTAGGAGTTATCCCAATCCAAATCAGTATTTGGATAGGGGATGATCTTAATCCTATCTACAGATTAAGTTAGCTTACTCTTGATCTTATCATGAGGTTACCAGATTCAAATCTGATTTGAATTTGGTCTCCCAAGTGGATAGGGTTAAAGGCCCAATCCTTTTGCTAAATTTAATCCTAGATCCACCCCATAGATGGGTGATCATATCAGCCCAGCTCGAAATGGGCTTTTGGCCCATTAAGTGTTCAGTGCTTAACTAGTTTCCAATCTGCTGCCCAATTGGGCTTCTTTGTATGGCATGGGACCCAAGCATTGATCTACACACCAGCCACATGGGTTCGGCCTAGCCTTTATTACAAGTTCCAGCCGAATTCACTGAAAAGCTCAGTGAACCCCTGAGCCCATCGCATGGACCCTATGGGCCCAACACTTACATTAAGACAAACCATCTTATAAAAACTCAGGGACTGTGGGCAGGTGCAAGATTAACCCATTGGTAATATCCTAAATGGCCTTACACTTAACCTCTTAGCCCTTAATGATCAAGCACTGCCCGACAAGAGAGGACCTCTCCCTCGGCTGCAAGGAACAGTGCCGCACTCTCTACTCACATGGATCCCGGGAATTAAAACCATTTGCAAACATTTCAAAACCGTATGCATATATCATATATAAACTTTGCAAAACAAAGTCCCAACGATTAAAATCAACTACCGGCAGTTTGGTTTCCATCAGAGAGTGCATTCCCGATCATTACCTTTGTCCGACAAAGGGGCTGATCCTGTCACTATGACCACCCACTTAGATGATTTCTCAGATTGCCCTAATATGCCTAGGTTTTGACTCCCGCTAAGGATCTCACTGATTGGCATATCAAAGACAGCCCGATCCGACACCTAGTGAAGTGTCATAATTGAGTCTAGGGGTCAGGTGTAACTTTTCAGTTTTGTCCATCTGTCTCCAAGGTCTAGGGCAATATTGGAAATCTGGTCCGGTTCAAGGATTCGATTAATCCCATACTGCATGTGCCTTGGGTCTTACCTTGGTGGCCGAGACAGGCCATCCCAACACTTGGTGGCACACCAGTATCAGCCTTGGTAGGAAAAATCTCCCCAGACTTATCCAATGGCTATGAACATTTACAACTAACACGAGTCTCAATAAATGTCCAGTTTTAGGGTCTTACACATAATTATACCAAACAACATGAATCAAACATGCACTTTATTTATTTACACTAAATATCAAAAGTACATCAAATCGGATTGAAGCTAAGGGCATACAAAATTGTCTAACACCCGAGCATTCACTTTGTCTGAATGATCCTATCACTATGATTGCTCATTCAGATTAATTTTCGGATTGTCCCATCATACCCAGGTTTTGACCCCTTCTAAGGATCTCACTGATTGGTATTTCAAAGACAATTCAATCCGACACATAGTGCAATATCATAATCGAGTCTATGTGTTAGGTATAACATTCCAGTTTTGCCCATCTATCTCCAAGGTCCAGGGCAATACTGAAATTTTGGTCCAGTTCAGGGTTTCAAGAAAACCCACACTACATGTACCTCAGGTCTCACCCTGGCAGCTAAGACAAACCACCCCAACCAACTTGGCGGCACACATCAGTGCCAGCCTTGGTAGGATAAATCTCCCCAGATCTATCCAACGGCCGTGAAGATTCTAAACTAACACGAGTCTCATATGTGTCTAGTTTAAGGGTATTACACAGAAACACACCATCCTAACATGAATCAAATATGTATTTTATTCATTCACATTAAATGTCATAATGTACATCATTCTGATTGGAGTTAAGGGCATACATTGTCTAACAATTCAACTAATTTTTTATTTTATTTTATTAATAATATATTTTTTATCATTTTTTCTTTGACTTATTAATTCTATTCAATATCCTTTTATAATCTGAATTCAATTCAAATTAGATATAAATTGAAGGAAGAAGATCCAATTTAAAATGAACCAAGTCCGTTTGCAGCCCAATTGAAAATCGATGCTTTAAACAAAAACTAATACTTCCTTTAACAAAAGCCTGTAAAAATATAGGGGGATAACAATAATTGAACACTAGACCATTTGCTCAAATAAATTCTCTAACCATCTCAAGAAAAACCATTCAACATAAACACTTAAACTGTTAAATGAAGTTTTTGAATAGATTTTTATTCTCTAACACTTCCTACTCTACAACAATAAAATGGACGGAGGAGCATAGCTCATGCAGTTTCAGGCAGCACTTTCTGCAACGACGTTGGCAGCTAATGGTAATTAATCTTATCTACCTCAAGAAATATGTTTTTCATGCATGAACAACTGTCTTGTCACTGATAAATTTCCCAACAAATGAATCCCAATATTACTGATCAGTCAGTCTAATAAGGAGTACATGAATGGTGTGGAAACAAATAAATCTCCACATCTCTTAGGGAAAATGATTCAACCATCTAATTAATCTAAAAGAAAAAGAAAAACAGGAATTAATTAACAAAGAATTCAAAGCCTCAATCCAAACTTACAGCTACTGGTTCGGATGCTGACCAAACCATTGGCGGTCAGACTATCCACCACCAAATCGCACCTGACCAAGAACTTCACCTTATTCAGCTTCAATTCCCCAAGCTTCACTCTCACCGGCACTCTGGCTTTAAGATTCAACGGTATTCTCCCAGTCTGCTGCTGCGTTGCCAATGCCGACATCAAGGTACTTCCATCTGCGGCCTGACCCGTCAAGGCTACGACAAGAACAGTCTTGTTCCGGTGACCCTGATAAAACACTGGTAGAGACCCTTCACAGAGCTTAGCGTCTGTGTAATAAACACTAAGCTGGCTTCCATCCTCGTAGTATATTCCAATTTTCTCGTTCGGGTTCCTCGCCGTGATTGTAACGTCGAACTGAGCGTGAAGGCTTCCATCAAAGTTGAGTTGGAAACTTGCGATACTCAGGCGATCGATGGAGTATTGTGGGATCTTTGGTTGGAAGACGATGTAAAGAATGACGCCGGAAACTGAGACGGAGATGACCACAAGTGAGAGGAGACAGAACGTCCAACACAAGTACCTGCAACAACAATTACCCCTCTTCGGTGGCTTTGAGTGGCTCACCAGAAAAGTCCTGAGAGGCGGAGGAGGGAAGTTATGTTGAATGGGGTCACCTTTCTCCGATCTTGACGAGTCACGGGACATTAATGGCGCTGTGGGGCGCGCTTCAAGATCGACTGGGTGGATTCTCTGATGATCAACCATTGCTAGTCTCTAGCTAATGGAAATGGCCTACACCACTACCGCAATCTTTCGCTTCTAATAGAGGTGCATTGTTAAATAGATCAATCCATGAGCTTTTTATACTTGCAGATTTTTTTTTTTTTGACTTAGACCTCCCCTAAAATTTCTCCTAAACACTGAAACACCCCTTCGTCTTTCAAATTGGACTTAGACCTCCCGTGTCAGGTTCATAAACCCTTTGTTTAAGGAAGAAAAAAAATGGCTTATATACCCCTAAATAAAATTTAGGATTAAATGGGTCGAAGGGAAAAAAACCTAATTGTCTTTAACATTGAAATAGTGAAAACTTGACTGTCATTTATACAACTCTTGGGTTTTTCCAATCAGAACTTGCAAACAAAAAAAGATCATTATAGTTCTTCTTTATCTCTATGAGAAAATCAGAATGTGTTATGGGTTTTTACATTTTGATTATATTGTATTGTTTGAGTGGATACAAATTTGGAAATCTATAGCTGTAATTTCATATTCATTTTTTTTAATAAACTTCGGCTATTTCCTTTTAAGTACTCAGCAAGAAAATGAACGCTCTCCATTGCTATTTCCTTCTCTTCCATTATTATATTCACAATCCGTCCTTTTATCTAAGACTTCTTTGTTTTCCTGCTGCTTTATCTTATCCAATTACAATTTCCTTATTAATTAGTTTCATTCCTTGCAAAGAGTTGTGCACAATGGCCCCAATCGTTGATGATGGTAATCTACATCTTTAGCCACTGAGTGTTAAAAAGAAAGAAAGAATGACTGATTTTCTTCTTACAGTTTATGTAGAGGAAGCTGCTGGAAAAGGAAGGGTTTTGTTTAGGTTAGACGTTCACGGTGTAAAGAAAAGAAAGGACGACGGGTTTTCTTCTTACATTTTATGTTGAGGAAGTTGCAGGAAAAGGGAAGGCTTTTGTTTATGTTTAGACAACTAATTAAAGGGGCAAGTTTTCTTGAAGGAAAAAATGGGTAATAATTTAATAAAGGGCAAAACTGGATTTTTCAAAAAATCTTAAATTGCATATAATGTTACTTGCAAATAGATATGGATGGAAAACTAACGGATGGGAGGTTTTGGTCCTCTAACATCACTCACGGTGATGTTTAAGTGAAAATTGAAAGATGAGAGGATGTTTAAATATTTACGAAAAATCATAGGGGAGGTTTAAGTCTTTAACAGATTTACCCAAATGTAGAAAAAATTACAAACTACCACTCCGAATACAGAGGAAAGTGACATTTTAGCCTTCCAAACTTTATCTATAACAATGACCACCCTGAACTTTCAAATAGGGAATTGTTCCATTAATGGGCTCAGGGTAAAGGTTAAATTATTAACATGCCCATTTGAAATTCAATGAGTTAATATTTAAAAAGAAAAAGGCATAGCAAAATAAGGTATCTCTTATTGAAGCTCACATCAGTGCCCCACAGGGCGCACCCCACTAAGATGTGTATATGGAGCATCTGATGTGGGGCGCTGATGTGATCTTTTCCTAAGTTAAACGGAAAGAAATGCTAACGCCATATAGGCAAAGTGCTGGAATTTAGAGTCTATTTGAGAGGGCTTCTACGTTGATATTGAGCTGCTTTAAAGAAGCTATCAAAACTAGCTTTACCGGAAAGTTGATTTTTCACCTCAACAACTGTATTTTTTTAGCTTTCCAAAGGTTTTATCAAACACAATTTCCCGGCTTTCCATGTGGGGTTTATATTGTAAACACCAGAATCCGCTACAGAAAAATCCTTCCAAACAGGCACTTAAAACTTCATAATAGATATTTCGGAAAAGTATGAATAGGTTCAACGCAAATTTCTGAATTTTATTAAGATCTATAAACATTCAAAATGTTAAAAACCCCCACTTTATACACCAATACACCACTTGTAAATTGACATCAATACTGAATTAACACCTACTCAACTGTACTTTGGGCCTAAAAATTCTGACCTTAGTTTGAACTTTCATTCTCCCTAAATAATTTTGACAAATGAATGCTCGAGGGCTAAATATAACCACCCAAAAAAAACAGAGTGGTAGTCTGTAATTTTACTTTTTTCAAAAAAAAAAAAACTTGTTTGACTTTATGGCATTATTGTATCAGTGTTTTTGCTTAGGAAGCTTTTTGTCGGGGAGGTGAGGCATGAGTGGCTGACCTTCCACACCTAATAAACACCTAATAAAGAATAAACAAACGGGGTTGGTTGGTTTATATAAGAATACTTTATTTTCCATGTGAACAAGGGATCTCAAAGACAAAAAGTAGTTTCTTCAATGGAAAACATCCATTTCTGGTTTATATCAATGTTGAAGCTTTCATTGTCATGTTCGGAAGACGCGGCATTGAATATACATGGTAAGTTCATGTATGTCTGACGCGTGGCCTCATATTAATCTTTATTTGTATTCTAAGTTTCGTGTTGGGAGCAAGATGTGGACTTATTAGTGACCCGAATCTGAAGCTTCAAACAAGGAAGAAAAAAGGGAAGGGCTAGTTAGCTTAAAAGACCATCACTAAGGCTTAACTCAAGTGGACAAGGACATAAGACCTAAACCATTTGTAATACGATCTTTCAAAAAACAAAAAAAAAAAAAAAAAAAAACCATTTGTAATACTGTTACACATTGTTTTGATGGAAAATAAGAGAAACAAGAAGTTGAGGGAATCTTTTTAAGGCTTCGTTAGGGTCTGTTTGGTTTGCAGAGAATGTCTGAATTAGAATTAGAATCACTTATTCTTGATACTTGTTTGACTCAGTCCAAAATTAGAATCAGATTCCAATTGTTGTTATTTGGTTCATTTGGAGTTTGAATCAGAATCAAATGAAAACTTTTAATTTTGCCTAAGTCTATTTATTTTATTTTTATTATTATTATTATTATTATTATTATTATTATTATTATTATTATTATTATTATTATTTAATAAATAATATCTTAGTTAGTACCATTAATTTATCAATATTTTATCAAAATATTATTATTTTATTATATTATATTTTTTTGCTTATTATTTTAAAATTAAATTATTATTAATAATTAATATATAAGAATTTTAATATTACCTTAATTATATTATATAATATTTTATTATTATTTAATAAATAATATCTTTGCTTTTTATTGTTAACTTTCTAGTAGTTCATTATAGTACTATTGTTTTCTTAACATTTTACTTATATTTCATTTTAAATATTACTATATTCTTATTTTACTATTATTATTATTATTATCATTATTATTATTATTATTATTATTATTATCATATTCTTACTTTCATAATAATTTCTTATTTAATTACTAATGTTTTATTATTATTTCTTGAATTGTTAATTTATAATTACTTTAATTATATAGTCTTAATATTTTATTTATTTTATTATTAATACTTATTATTATTATTATTATTATTATTATTATTATTGTAGCTATAAATATAACCCTAGCAAGTGTACTAGTTATCAAGTAGTATAAAAATATCGTTCCCACGGGGATTTAACAAAATAAGTATTAGAACTACAGTCTTCCCTAATTATGTGGACAATCGAAATACAGATTTGAGAAAGAACTACTGAAATAAAAACTAGAAAAAGAGAAGCAAGGGTGATCACTAACCGAATATGCGATGGATGAAATCGCTTGGGCTTTTGGTCAACCTAACCAATGTAATGAATATTAATGGATTTGATTAACCAAGATTACTTGTCATTCCCATAAGCTGAGGTCTTTCCAATTTTATTTAATATTCTCTCTCGAGATATACTAAAACTAAGCCCATCAGGTAACCCTTCGATCTCTCGAGTAGAGCTCTCAAGATGGAAGTGCATTAAATCCAAGAAAAACCATTAAATTCAGATGAATCATGTATATATATCTCTATATACCATTCAATTCACACTATGAATTATTCAGTCGTATGTGAATTCCTCTCTCGATTCATTCACATAACCCAAATCAATTAAGAGGTGGCCAAGCTCTTAATTGCATTAAGCATAATAATTCATAGACTATATGCAAATCACAATCTTGGATAAATCATAAAGATAAAAGTATATTT
Source organism: Nelumbo lutea (assembly GCF_056320005.1). Taxonomy (NCBI): domain Eukaryota; kingdom Viridiplantae; phylum Streptophyta; class Magnoliopsida; order Proteales; family Nelumbonaceae; genus Nelumbo; species Nelumbo lutea. The sequence goes on from NC_142687.1 coordinate 61,213,415, forward strand.
ATTAACCTGGTTAGGCTTTCCACAGCCCTAGTAAGAAACAAATCAGTAAATGATAAAAGAACTAAAGCAAACAAAGGGAAAAAAAGAACTCTTGAATTCGCCCATGGTGCTGAGATCTCCTCTTCTTGCCGCCACCTTCTTCTTGAGGTTTCTTGAATTCTTGATCACCTTCCCCAAGTTTCTTGATTTGTTTTCTCCTTTCTTGATTGATTGCTCATTTGCTTCTTGATTCAATCCAGAGATTGAATGATGCCTAAAGCTGGTCCGCCCCCCCCCCCCCCCCTTTATATAGCTTAAAGGGAAGGGGGTGGTCTCCTACTTCCTCTTGAAGTTTATCTTGCAAGAATAGAAAGTCCTAGTCTAATCATATTCTTATCTCTTTATCTAGTGAACTCAATCCCTTTATCTTTCTAAGATTACATCAAGAATTTAAATCTAGAAGGACTCTCCTCAGTTTCTTGTTCTTGGATTCGTATTAGACCTCCTCTGCGAATTGGGTTGCTGCCAGGCTTTTCTACAAGTTAGGCTTCAGCTGCAGATTGGGCCTTCCTACAAAATTTCCCCGACTTCGGGCTCGGATTTGACTTTGATGCAGGCTGAATCTATGAAATCCCAAAACACAAAAGTTGTGGATTTTTCTATTATTTTTCCAGTGGGTCTTAAATCAGCCCAATCGGAGTTCGGGTACGCGAGTTAGGCCTAAATTACTGAACGATGCCGAAACTATAAAAAATCATCCGATTTGCCTTTTTTTGCTTCTGATGCCTTCTTTCATGCCCTGAACCGAAATGCAACAAATATGAGTCCAATTAAGTACTAATTGTTGGACAGTTTTTTATGCCCTTAGCTTCAATCTAATTTGATGTACTTTTGATATTTAGTGTAAATGAATAAAGTGCATGTTTGATTCATGTTGTTTGGTATAATTTTGTGTAAGACCTTGAAATTGGACACTTATTAAGACTAGCCATTGGATAAGTCTGGGGATATTTATCCTGTCAAGGCTGATACTGGTGTGCCACCAAGTGTTGGGATGGCCTGGCTCAGCCACCAGGGTAAGACCCAAGGCACATGTAGTATGAGATTACTCGAATCCTTGAACCGGACTAGATTTCCAGTATTGCCCTAGACCTTGGAGACAGATGGGCAAAACTGAAAAGTTACACCTGACCCCTAGACTCGATTATGATACTTCACTAGGTGTTAGATTGGGCTATCTTTGATTTGTCAATCAGTGATATCCTTAGCGAGGGTCAAAACCTAGGCATATTGGGGCAATCTGAGAATTCATCTGAGTGGGTGATCACAGTGACAAGATGAGCCCCTTTGTCGGATAAAGGTAATGATCGGGAATGCACTCTCTCTGATGAGAACCAAACTGCTGGCAATTGATTTCAATCGTTAGAATTTTTTTTTGCAAAATTTATAATATATATATATATATGTGCTGTTTCAAAACATTTGTAAATTGTTTTAATTCCTAGGATCCATGTGAGTAGAGAGTGCAACACTGTTCCTTGTAGCCAAGGGAGAGGTCCTCTCTTGTCGGGCAGTGCTTGATCATTATGGGCTGAGAGGTTAAGTGTAAGGCCATTTAGGATAATACCTAATGGGTTAATATTGCACCTGCCCACAGTCCCTGGGTTTTTATAAGATGGCTTGGCCCAGGGACCACTTAGTGTAAGTGTTGGGCCCATAGGGTCCATGTGATGGGCTCAGGGGTTCACTGGGACTTCTAGTGAATTCGGCCAGGACTTGTAATAAAGGCTAGGCCGAACCCATGTGGCTGGTGTGTAGATTAATGCTTGGGTCCCACGCCATACAAAGAAGCTCAACTGGGCAGTAGATTGGAAACTAATTAAGCACTGAACACTTAATGGGCCAAAAGCCCATTTCGAATTGGGCTGATATGATCACCCACTAATGGGGCAGATCTGGGATTAAAGTTAGCAAAAGGATTGGGGCTTTGACCTAATCCAATATGGGAGATCAAATTCAAATCAAATTTGAATCTTGTAACCTCCTGATAAGATCAGGAGTAAGCTAACCTAATCTGCAGATATGATTAAGATCATCCCCTATCTAGATACTGATTTGGATTGGGATAACTCCTAATTGGATTAGGAGATTTCTTAATCAAGAAGAAAAGAGGAGAAACCCTAAGAGAGATATACAACATCAGAATTCGAACCAAGGGTTTTTGTGTGCAAGAAAGCATCCTGCGAATTGAGATTGGATCTCATAGTTATCCTCCAGCCGCTGCCATTTTTCTGACAAGATTCGATCTTTGAAGAAAATAAATCAATAAATCAGTTCTTGATATCAGTTTTGCAGAAAGAACTGAAAAGATTCGGTGCTTAGTGTTTCCAGAGGATTCTTGCGAAGGATTCAGTGTGTAGGATGCGATCTGTTGGTTCTATTCCATTCATTGCTATGTCATCTTCAGTAGGAGTGGTTCTTGGTGTCCTCTTTGGGCATGAACACCAACTTTGGGAGATACTGCTTCTCTGGATCAGGTATAATTCCCTTGTCTTTTAGTTCATATCTGGTTCGATTATGGTTCAAGTAGGATCCTTGAATATTGTACTCTAAATTTTGGGAATATGATTCCTAATTGGAAGAATGTCAGAAATTTTTGAAATTCGCCCACCCATTCCGCAATCTTTTTGGCATCCATAAGATGGATCCTACCATTCTTTCACTAATTCAATATGAAAGATAGGATATTTGAGGATAAAAATATGATAAATTCTACTAATCAATTATCATATTATTAATTTATTAATATTATGGTTTAGGGGTTTTTTTCATTAGTTCTTTAATTCTTGACAGACTCTAGAATGGGAATCAAAATCTCAGTCCTACCAAAGAAATAGTTGAATTGGAATGGGCCATTTCAATTTTGATTCCAATCATCTATTCCAAGAAACCAAATGGACCCCTAAAGTTTATAGTTAGTTTAGTTTTGCATCCATTTTTTTTTTTTTTTGTCAGTAGAGATGCCAACAGGTCAGGTTGGATTGGGTCGGGATAGGGTGGTCTTAGTCCTGAACCAATTATTAATCAAGACAAAATCACAAACCTAGAACCGTCCAAATTAATAATTAGATAATCAAATTAGATCTTATAGACCGAATTATATTGAAAATTATAATTGTTTATTTAAATAATAACTTAAATTTTAAATTTTGATAATATAGCCTTAATATGAAAATGACAATAAGATACTAAATTATTTATGTGTTAATATATTAAACATTTTTAACTAAAATTATCTCATATATTATCTATCAAATTTACCATTTCAAACATAAATATGATAACAAAATTATAAGAAAATTAAGAAAACCTTATATGTATGTATGTATGTATATGTATAAAATAATCAGTTTGACACAAACAAAAAACTAGAATTGACCCAATTATTAATGAGGGAAAAATCATGGAATCAGTTTTGTTGGGTTTGAGTAGTTGGGCAAAACTAACCCATTGATAGCCTTATTTGTAAGCATGATTTGGATTTTTGGTGTAAAATTTTAACTTTTTGTCTCGTTTGCATCCATTATTAGTGCAAATTTTGCACTTCCACCTACCTGAAGGCCCTATTTAGGATGAGTACAAACACTAGTTGATTGCATATATGCAGTTTGGGTAGAGAGAGGAAAGGAAGGAAGGAGGGAAGGAGAGAATAATAGGGAAGAAGAGGATGAAGACATTCATTGGGCAGCGGGTGATGATGATGGTGACGATGACAGTGGCGACAACAGGCACAATGGCAGCATTTATAGATCTTAGATTTGAAATCTGATTTCTCTGTAGTCTGCTATCTCTGGGATCCAGTGATCTCAGATTTGAGGAAGGTTTTGTCTCAATTCCTCCCCTCTCTAATCACCTCTACATCCTTTATTAAACCGCAAACCAATGTCTGGGTCAAACGGGTCAACGGTTCAACTACCCGGATCAGAAGTTCTTTGGCCAAGTCAACGGTTTTAGACCTAGGAACGGGTTAAGGGTGAAATGGAAAAGGTTGCTTATATGGTTTCTGGGCCAAACGGTCCAACCATCCTGGTCAATGGCGGTTCAAAAACACTGGGTCAACATATTCCACTCTTGGAATTGTGTTTGGACCCTTCAGAACTAAGAATCATTTGACAAGAGTAGGAATTTATCATTACAAAACTAAACCAACTTCGTATTTTTATGAACGAGAGATATTTGTATTTGCACTCTTCCTAAGTGGAGCCTAATTCTCTCTCATATAATGTGAAGACCACATCAATTTGCTTCTTACCTTACTCTCCCCCAAATAAATAACCTTCTTCCACTCATTTTATTTCATATAAATTGATGATCATGCCATTTTTCTTCTTAAAACAAAACAAAGCAAAATTAAATCTCAAGAAAAAGTAAATCAAGATTTACATTCAGTCCATTTGCACTCCTATGCATTTATATGGTGCAAATGAAATTTGCACTACAAACACTGCAAATAAATAGAGCACAAGAGTTTTACAAAATTTGTTAAGAACTTTCCCTTGATTTTTTGTTTCTCTCTTATTTTATATCAAACCAAAAACAGTCTTGGGTATGTGGAAATATTATTTCCATGAAGATGAGGATTTCCTTACTTGGGTGTTCCAAATAAAGGGAAGAGTAGGTAGCAAAGACCACCTTTGTCAAAGGGCTTGATATAATCAATTATCGGCGCCCAAACTAGAAAGCAAATCTGCTAACAAAGGAAGGAAAACAGTAGTAGAACTAATCCCAAGATTAAAGCCCTTTAATATAGTTTATCTTTCCACCACCTCTTCTACCTAAATCATCTACCATGGTCCTGCAGATATTTATATTTCAACTAAGAGAATTATCTTAAAAAATGAACAAATTATTCATCCTACATGCCACATACACCTAGGCCCATCGTAGCACATTAGAAACTTGGATCAAATGAATTATCTTAACCATTTTATCAATAATTCACACGAATACTCATAACTTGGTGCCATTGATCCACTAAAACCACAAACAAATTCTTATACATTTTTCCATCTTGCTCCATAATTGACAAGTTTAACATAGGCATGAAGGGATGAGAGATCCATCACATGGACGCCCAAATCTTGCGGAATAGGGTGGGAGAATTTCAAAAATTTCTCTCCCTTCAATTGGGAATCACATTCCCTATTTTAGAAAAATCAAAAATTTCGAGGATCAATTTTGAATCATAAACCGAACCAGATTTGAAACAAAATAGTAGGAGAGGGATATACATGATATAGAGAAATGATATCTCTCAATGTTCATGCCCAAAAAAGATCTCCAAAGACTGCTCCCACTAAAGATGACACAGTGGATGAAGGAGCAAAATCAGCAGGGTCCATCCCATGAACCGAATTCTTCAGCAAGAATTCAATGGAGGTGGTGAGCACAACTTCCTATCAGTATTTCAGCAAAGACTAATGTCAAGATCCAATCTTGACCACTCCTACAAAATTGGAGAATGAATTGGCAGTATGGCAGCGATAGGAAGATATCACAGGGAGAAGGCGCAGTCACACTGTGTATTCTTCTCTCTGTAATTCGAGATCTATATCTCTGGAATTCTGGGATGCTATGGATGGTTCACCCCCTCCCGCTTTTATAGGCTTAAAGAGATCAACTCCTGATCCTATCAAGAGTTTCCTAATTCAGATCATTATCTAAATTTGGACTCTCTTTAAGTGATAGGGATAAGACCCTTATCTTATCTGCAGATTAGATCAGCCTTCTCCTAATCTTATTAGGAGGTTTCCAGACCTGAATTTAGATCTGGTCTCTTTGAGTGGATAGGGTAGGACTTTATCCTATTTGCTGATTTAATCCCAGATCCACGCCCTCTATTTAACTAATTAAAAGTGTCATTTCGAAATGGGCTTTAAGCTCAATAAGTCTATGTGCTCAATCTACTTCCAAATTGCTGCCCAGTTGGGCTTCTTTGTATGGTGTGGGACCCAAGCATTGATCTACACATCAGCCACATGGGTTCGACCCAGCCTTTGTTACAAGGCCTGGCCGAATATACTATTGTAGACAGTGCACCCCCTGAAACCCATCACATGGGCCTCTATTGAGCCCAACACTTACATGAAGTGGTCATTGGGCCAAGCCATCTTATAAAAACCCAGGGACTGTGGGCAGATGCAAGATTAGCCCATCAGGTATTACCCTCAGTGGTCTTACACTTAACCTCTCAGCCCTTAATGATCAAACACTGCCCGACAAGAGAGGACCTCTCCCTCGGCTGCTAGGAACAATGTTGCACTCTCTGCTTATATGGATCCCGGGAATTTAAACCTTTTACAAATATTTTAGAAATCATAATATATATACTTTTATATCTCATATAAAACATATTTTGCAAAACAAATCTCAATGATTGAAATCGGTTGCCAGCAGTCTTAGTTTCCATTAGAGAGAATGCATCCCTGATCATTACCTTTGTCCGACAAAGGGGCTGACCCTATCACTATGATCACACACTCAGATGAATTCTCAGACTGTCCCAACATACTCAGGTTTTGACCCCTGCTAAGGATCTCACTGATTGGTACATCAAAGATAGACCAATCCGACACCTAGTGCAGTATCATAATCGAGTCTAGGGGTTAGGTGTAACTTTCCAGTTTTGCCCATTAATCTCCAAGGTCTAGGGCAATACTGGAAATCTGGTACTGTTCAAAGATTCAATTAATCCTACACTGCATGTGCCTTGGGTCTCACCCTGGTAGCTGAGACAGGCCACCCCAACTGACTTGGCGGCACATCAGTGTCAGCCTTATCAGGATAGGTCAACCCAGACCTATCCACTGGCTGTGAACATTCTAAACTAACATGAGTCTCATTAAGTGTCTAGTTTAAGGGTATAACACAGAAACAAAGCATAAGAACATGAATCAAATATGCACTTTATTCATTTACAATAAATGTCAAAAGTACATCATTCTGATTGGAGCTAAGGGCATAGAAAGACTGTCTAATAGCTCCCACTTGCACTTAGGTCCAATCTGGTACAATCCAGAGTCCCATGCTTTTCACATGTTTCTCAAACACTTTTTGTGATAGTTCCTTGAAAATATGATTTTCTAAATAGGGAATGTGATTCCCAGTTGAAGGGAGAGAAAAATTTTTGAAATTCTTCCCTTTATTCCATAAGATTTGGGAGTCCATACGATGGATCTCTCATCCCTTCAGTGGTATCAGAGCCATGGTTCAAATCTTGAACCAATTTGTTTCAGATCTGAACCTACGCAAATGGGCATAAGGCGTTCTACCCAATTTCCGCAGATATGGGTTTTGGGAAATTTGTTTCCAAAATTATGGGCGAATAATCTAAAATTAATTTTATATAAATCTGATTATTATTTAGCATTATTCTTTATGATTTTTTTTGATTTATGGGCTGTTCGTACAAGAGGAGATAAAAATCTTGGTTGGCACAGGGAACCTGCGATTTTGCAGATTAAAGATTATTTTATTACTTTTGGTCTGTAAAATAATTTTTTTTTTATTTTTTAGACTGAATGTATAGGTATTCGATCTGATGTAATTATGAATAGAAATTAGGATTTCTATTTATTTTATTTTGGATCGACGATGGCGGCGCAAGGAAGGAGATTTTGCAGATGGGAGAATCGCAATCTGCGATTTGAAGTTTATGAAACTGCAAACTGTGATCTAACCTCTGTTTTGCAGGATGGATTGTGCAAACAGCCCTGTTTGACTGATTATTGCTTTTCTATTATCAGTATTTAATTTTAGATTATTTTCTTGAATTAAAGATTTAATTAAAGATCAAACCCTAGACCCATTCGAACAAAGATTGGTTCAAATTGTTTGGACCAAATCTAGGGTTCGATCAAGGCTGAAAATCAGCCCTAATTTTTCCCACTAATGGGCCTGAGGATTGATATTTAATTAAATAGTTCATTCGGCCCAACCTATAAAGGCCCAGTTTTAAAAGGTTAAAACTGCTAAAAGCCCACTTTGCGGATAAAGCTATATGGGCCGAACCCATCAACCATAATTCAGCCCATATACCTAGATAATATTAATGGTTAATATTATGGATTTAAAATGGGCTTCAAATGGGCTTTACATATAATTAATTGACTGGATCAATTTATCCTTGCATGTGATGTATGGATGTGTGATGTGCTACGTACATGGGCCATAAGTACTTGGTCCATGCTCAATCGACAGTAGCTCGCACACACCATGGCTGAACACACATCATTGCCATGGTGTCCCTTTTTGGTCATTGGATGACCTCCCTCAGTGGTGGGCCCCACACCTAAGAGGTTATGTGCAGAACCCTAGCCGATTTAGGCCCATCGAAATCTGTCTTTATGAAAGTCAATGGGAGCCACTTTGGTTTGACGTAGATCAAACTAGGGCGTAATTAACTGTTCCCTCCAGCTAATATGAGTGCATGTGATAGGGAGATTCATATGATGAACTCTATAAAGGCCTTCCATTATTAGCTTGAGGATGGGTCCTTCAGTAATGAGGAAACACACCAGAAAATGGGCTATCCATTTGCTGTTGGGCTTGTCTAAGTGTTTCATAAGATGATAGGGGCGTCATAGACTGATGTGAGAGGGGCTTCACCAGAAAATGAGAACTCTCTCATGGTACCTTGGCGTTCACAAATATGATGGGTAAGCACTCACTTGACATAAAGGTTTACCTGAAAACGACTCTGAACCTTGTCTGACAGAGGCCAAAGGGAAAACTCATAAGATGAGTGGATATGATCCTTCACAGAAAGGTGGTGGGGTTATGCAGCTGAAAAAGTTGGCTCCATGCATCCTATGTGATTTTTCACATTTTCAGAGACAACATTTAGTCTCTGTCACTGAGAAAGGAGGGAAATCTTAGAGATGAATAAATGGAAATGGAACATAGATTAAAATCCATATCTATGTAATGAACATGAATCAAATTAGGTTGTGGACTGATGTTTGCTTTTTTATTAGAAAATGGCAAACGGACAATTTGCAAAGTTGCTTGATGACAACAAGTTGAAGGGCCCAAACTGTGCTGACTGGTACAGGAACCTTATGTTGGTGTTAACCTTTGAGAAATTGGATAAAGTAGCCAAGAATCCTGCTCCAGATCGTCTGGGAGATAGGGCTTCTGAGGCCCGGAGAAGAGAATACCAGGAATGGGAGGAGAAAAACTCCCTTGTCCGCTGCTATATCATTGCCTCCTTGGACAACCCAATTCAGAGGTAGTTCGATCAGATCAAACTTGCTAAGGACGTATTGGACAGTCTCAACACAATGCACGAGGAGCAGAATCGTTATATTCGGCAGAAGGTCTTGAAACAGTTCATGACCGCGTAGATGTCCAAGGGCCAACAGGTTCACGACCATTGTCTCTAGATTATGGGCTATATCAACAAACTGGAGGCTCTTGGATCCGTACTGGATCTGGAAACATAGATCGATGCTTTTCTCAACTCCCTGCCTCCATCCTTTAATCCATTCATCATGAATTACAACATGAACAAGTTGAACGTCAGCTTGCTGGAACTCAGCAATATGTTGCAGAGGGCTAAAGAATTGATTAAAAAGGATGAGACCATTGCCATGCTTGTAGAAACTGGCAAATCGGGCAAGAAAAGGAAGGCAAAGAGAAAGCCCCAGAAGAAGGCTTTCAAACCCAAGAAACAAAGGAAGGACAAGGCATCTAATGCCTGTCATTTTTGCAAGAAGACTGGCCACTGGAAAAGGAATTGTCCTGCCTACCTGGAATCCAAGAAAGGTAATTCCAAAACTTGTGTTATAGAAACCAAATTATTGGTAGCTTCTGCGTCTTGGTGTATTGACTCCGGGGCTTCAGCTCATGCGTGTAACTCACTGCAGGGGTTCAAGTTAAGTAGAAGGCTGAGTGTAGGAGAAGTCACACTCTACTTGGGGACCACTGCAACTGTTGCAGCCGCGGCCATAGGAACCATGGAGTTACATTTTAGAGAATGAACAATTGTACTAAAAGATTGTCTTTATGTACAAATTTTAAGGAGAAATTTGATTTCTGTCTCAAAACTGTGTGCAAATGGTTATTCTGTCTTCTTTAGTAATACGATTATTGTTAAAAGAAATAACAGATTCATCGCATACGGGGAACTGGAGAACGGTCTCTATGTTCTACATCCTTCTCTAGAAACTAACATAACCAAAACTACGTTGACTGAAATCCCCAAGAAGAGAACCCGTGATACAGTTAATCCCATGTGTCAGTGGCATTACCAACTTGGCCACATCGGTGTTGACTGAATCACAAGGTTGGTAAAGGATGGTCCTTTGGATTTTCTAACTGTAGAAGATCTTCCTACCTATGAGCCTTGCCTACAAGACAAGATGATGAAACGACCATTTAACGGTATGCCTGAAAGATGTACAAGCACACTTGACCTTATACATATTGATGTATGTGGTTCCCTGAGTGTTAGAACACAGAATCAACACATGCATTTCATCACCTTTCACAGAATATTTTTCACGATATGGTTACGTGTACCTAATGAGACACAAGTCTGAATCCTTTGAAAAGTTCAAAGAGTTCAGACAAGAGGTCGAGAAACAGTTAGGGAGAGAAATTAATGAAGGGATGGGAAATCCATCACATGGATGCCCAAAGATTGCGGAATAAGGGGGGCAAATTTCAAAAATTTTTCTCTCCCTTCAATTGGGAATCGAATTCCCTATTTAGAAAATCATATTTTCATGGACAATTCTTGAACCATAAACTGAACCAGATCTTAACTAAAAGAAATTGGGAGAGATAATACCTGATACGGAGAGGCATTACCTCCCAACAGAGGTGTTCACGCCCAAGGAAGGGTCCAAAATCTACTCCCACTGAAGATGGCGCGGTGCAGGGAGGAGCAGAATCCGCAGTGTTCTTCCAAAAGAACTTGACCCTTCGCAGGAATCAACTGGACGGCTTGTGAATACAACTCCCACCATTCTTTTCTCAAATCATGATTTCACCCAAGAACTGGAGATCGAACTGCTAGAGGTGGCAATTGCAAGAAGGAGGTGGCAAGAGAGTATTTGCAGGGAGCATAGTTCACTCTTCTTGTAATCTCAGGGGGTGCACTGTCCATAACAGTGTATTCGCCCAGGCCTTGTAACAAAGGCTGGGCCGAGCCCATGTGGCTGATCTGTAGATCAATGTTAGGGTCCCACGCCATACAATGAAACCTAACTGGGCAGCAGTTTGGAAGGCTAAGTGAATACATAACCTTAAATGGGCCTTAAGCCCACTTCAAACTGGGCTGATTTGATTAGTGTCATAAAGGGGTGAATTCTGAGATGGATCAGCTAATAGGATTGGGCCCAGACCCTATTCACTTAGAGAGTCCAAGATTTAGATCTTGAAACCTTCTAATTAGATTAGGAGATGGCTGATCTAATCTGCAGATTAGATAAGGGTTATCCCTTATCACTTAAAGGGACTTCTAATCCAAATATGATTTGGGTTAGCAACTCCTAATGGGATTAGGAGCTGATCCCTTTGAGATTATAAAAGGAGAATGGGGCGACAGCCTTTAGACAGGCAACCAGCACACCCTTGTCTTTAGAGCTGAGATCAGAAGAAGAGAGAATTCTGCACCCTGCAAATACTCTCTTGCCGCCTCCTTCCTGCAGTCGTCGCCTCCAGCAGTTCGATCTCCAGTTCTTGGGAGAAATCAAGATTTGATCTTGATACCAATCTTTTGGAGAAAAGATTGGTTGGAGTTTTATTCACAAGCCATCAAGTTGATTCTTGCGAAGGGTCAAGTTCTTTTGGAAGAACACTGTTGATTCTGCTCCATCCTGCACTGCGCCATCTTTAGTAGGAGCAGATTTTGGATCCTTCCTTGGGCGTGAACACCATTGGGAGATACTGTTTATCCATATCAGGTATTATCCCTCCCTACTCTTTTTGGTTCAGATCTGGTTTAGTTTATGGTTCAAGTATGATCATTGAAAATATAATTTTCTAAATAGGGAATTCGATTCCCAATTGAAGGGAGAGAAAAATTTTTGAAATTTGCCCCATTATTCCGCAATCTTTGGGCGTCCATGTGATGGATATCCTATCCCTTCAGTGGTATAAGAGCCATGGTTCAAATCTTGAACCATTTTGTTTCAGAAATGAACCTCCGCAAATAGGCAGAAGGCGTTCTACCCAATTTGTGCATATATGGGTTTTGGGAAATTTGTTCCCAAAATAGATGGGCAAATTATCTGAAATTAATTTTATATAAATCTGATTATTGTTTAGAATAATTCTTTATGATTTTCTTGATTTATGGGCTGTCCGTACAAGAGGAGATGAAATTCTTGGTTTGCGTAGGGAGAACTGCAAGATTTGCAGTTTCTTGATTTATTTATTACATTTGGTCTGTAAATATTTTTTTTTTATTTTTAGACTCAATATATAGGCATTCGATCTGATGTAATTATTAATAGAAATAGGATTTCTATTTATTTTTATTTTTGCATCGAAGATGGCGGTGCAAAAAGGAAGATTTTGCAGATGGGACATTTGCTATCTGCGATTTGTAGTTTATGAAACTGCATATCTGTGATCTAACCTCTGTTTTGCAGGATGGATTGTGCAAACAACCCTGTTTAACTTATTCTTGATTTTTTTTATCAATTATTTAATTTCAGATTATTTTCTTGAATTAAAGATCAAACCCTGGACCCATTCGAACCAAGATTGGTTCAAATCGTTTGGACCAAATCTAGGGTTTAGTCAAGGCTGAAAGTCAGCCCTAATTTTCCCACTAATGGGCCTGAGGATTGATATTTAATTAAATGGTTAATTCGGCCCAACTTGTAAAGGTCCAGTTTTAAATAGTTAAAACTACTAAAAGCCCACTTCAAAGGATAAAGCTATATGGGCCGAACTGGGCAACCCTAATTCATCCCATATACCTAGATAATATTAATGGTTAATATTATTGATTTAAAACGGGCTTCCAATGGGCCTTACTGATGATTAATTGATTGGATCAATTTATCTCTGCATGAGATGTATGGATGTGTGATGTGCTACGTACATGGGCCATAAGTGCTTGGCCCATTATCATTCGACAGTGGCTCTTGCGCACACCATGGCTGAATGCACATCATTGCCATGGTGTCCCTTTTGGTCATTAGATGACCTCCCTCAGTGGTGGGCCCCACACCTCATCAAGAGGTTATGTGCGGAACCCTAGCCGATTTAAGGCCCACCGAAATCTGACTTTATGAAATTCAGTGGGAGCCACTTTGGTTTGACCTAAATCAAATTAGGGTGTAATTAACTGTTCCCTCCAGCTAATATGAGTGCATGTGATAGGGAGATTTATATGATGAACTCTCTAAAGGCCTTCCATCATTAGCATGAGGATGAGTCCTTCAGTAATAAGGAAACACACCAGAAAATGGGCTATCCATTTGCTGTTGGGCTTGTCTAAGTGTTTCATAAGATGATAGGGGCATCATAGACCGATGTGGGGGCTTCACTCGAAAATGGGAACTCTCTCACGGTACCTTGGCGTTCACGAATGTGATGGGTAAGCACTCACTGGACAGAAAGGTTTACCTGAAAACGGCTCTGAACCTTGTCTGACAGAGGCCAAAGGGAAAACTCATATGATGAATGGATATGATCATTCACAGAAAGGTGGTGGGGTTATGCAGCTGAAACAGTTGGCTCCATTCACCCTATGTGATTTCCCACATTTCTAGAGACAACCCATAGTCTCCATTACTAAAAAAGGAGTGAAATCTCAGAGATGAATAAATGGAAATGGATTGTAGATTAAAATCCATATCTATGTAATGAACATGAATCAAATTAGGTAATGGACTAATGTTTGCTCTTTTATCAAAAAATGGCAAACGGATCTTTTGCAAAGCTTCTTGATGACAACAAGCTTAAGGGCCCAAACTATGCCGACTAGTACAGGAACCTTATGTTGGTCTTAACCTCTGAAATGTTGGATAAGGTAGCCAAGAATCCTGCCCCGAATCGTCCAGGAGATAGGGCTTCTGAGGCCCGTAGAAGAGAATACCAAGAATAGGAGGAGAAAAACTCCCTTGCCCACTGCTATATCATTGCCTCTTTGGACAATCCAATTCAGATGCAGTTCGATCAGATCAAACTTGCCAATGACGTATTGGATAGTCTCAAGACAATGTACGAAGAGCAAAATCGTTCTACTCAGCAAAAGGTCTTGAAACAGTTCATGACCACGCAGATGTCCAAGAACCAACAAGTTCACGACCATTGTCTCCGGATGATGGGTTATATCAACGAACTGGAGGCTCTTGGATCCAGGCTAGATAACACAGATCGATGCTATTCTCAACTCTCTGCCTCTATCCTTTAATCCATTCATCATGAACTACAACATGAACAAGCTGAATGTCAACTTGCAGGAACTTAGCAATATGTTGTAGAGGGCCGAAGAATTGATTAAAAAGGATGAGCCCATTGCCATGCTTGTTGAAACTAACAAATCGGGCAAGAAAAGGAAGGCAAAGAGAAATCCCCAAAAGAAGGCTGCCAAATCTAAGAAGCAAAAGAAAGACAAAGCATCGGATGCCTGTCACTTCTACAAGAATACTGGCCACTGGAAAAGGAACTGTCCTACCTACCTGGAAACCAAGAAAGGTAATTTTGAAACTTGAGTTATAGAAACCAATTTATTGGTAGCTTCTGTGTCTTGGTATATTGACTCTGGGGCTTCAACTCATGCATGTAACTCACTGCAATGGTTCAAGGTAAGCAGAAGGTTGAGTGAAGAAGAAGTCACACTCTACTTGGGGACCACTGCAACTATTGCAGCCGCGGCCATAGGAACCATTGAGTTTTTTTTTAGAGAAGAAACAATTGTACTGAAAGATTGTCTTTATGTACAAAATTTATGGAGAAATTTGATTTTAGTCTCAAAACTGTATGCAGATGGTTATTCTATCTTCTTTAGTAATACAATTACTGTTCAAAGAAATAACAGATTCATCGCATACGGGGAACTAGAGAACAGTCTCTATGTTCTACATCCTTCTCTAGAAACTAACATAACCGAAACTACGTCAGCTGAAATCCCTAAGAAGAGAGCCCATGATACAGTTAATCGCACGTGTCTGTGGCATTACTGACTTGGCCACATCGGTGTTGACTGAATCACAAGGTTGATAAAGGATGGTCCTTTAGATTTTCTAACTGTAGAAGATCTTCCCACCTGGGAGCCTTGCCTACAAGGAAAGATGATGAAATGGCCATTTAATGGTATGCCTAAAAGATGTATAGGCACACATAACCTTATAGATACTGATGTATGTGGTCTCCTAAGTGTTAGGACACAGAATCAACACGTGTATTTCATCCATCACCTTTCACAGAAGATTTTTCACGATATGGTTATGTGTACCTAATGAGACACAAGTTTGAATCTTTTGAAAAGTTCAAAGAGTTCAGACAAGAGGTCGATAAATAGTTAGGGAGAGAAATTAATGAAGGGAGGGGAAATCCATCACATGGACACCCAAAGATTGCGGAATAAGGGGGCGAATTTCAAAAATTTTTCTCTCCCTTCAACTGGGAATCGAATTCCCTATTTATAAAATCATATTTTCAAGGAGCATTCTTGAATCATAAACTGAACCAGATCTGAACCAAAAGGAGTGGGGAGAGATAATACTTGATACGGAGAAACAGTATCTCCCAACGGAGGTGTTCACGCCCAATGAAGGATCCAAAATCTACTCCCACTGAAGATGGCGCAGTGTAGGGTGCAGCAGAATCAACAGTGTTCTTCCAAAAGAACTTGACCCTTTGCAAGAATCAACTGGACGGTTTGTGAATACAACTCCCACCAATCTTTTCTCCAAAAGATTGGTATCAAGATCAAATCTTGATTTCTCCCAAGAACTGGAGATTGAACTGCTGGAGACGGCGACTGCAGGAAGGAGGCGACAAGAGAGTATTTGCAGGGAGCAGAATTCTCTCTTCTTGTAATCTCAGCTCTGAAGACAAAGATCTCTGGATTGCATTGCATGTCTAAGGGTTGTCGCCCCCTCCTTCTTTTATAACCTTAAAGGGATCAGCTCCTAATCACATTAGGAGTTGCTAACACAAATGATATTTGGATTAGAGGTCCCCATAACCCTGATCTTATCTGCAGATTAGATCAGCCGTCTCCTAATCTAATTAGGTGGCTTCTAGATCTAAATCTTATTTTGATCTTAGACTCTCTAAGTGAATAGGGTATGGGCTCAATCCTATCAGTTGATCCATCTCAGAATTCACCCCTTAAGTGACAAATCAAATTAGCCCAGTTCGAAATGGGCTTAAGGCCCATTTAAGTTTATGTATTCATTTTGCCTTCCAAACTACTGCCCAGTTGTGCTTCATTGTATGATGTGGGACCCTAACATTGATCTACACATCAGCCACATTGGTTCGGCCTAGCCTTTGTTTCAAGGCCTGGCCGAATACACTGTTATGGATAATGCACCCCCTGAAACCCATCAGATGGGCTGTATGGGCCCAACACTTACCCTAAGTGGTCCCTGGGCCAAGCCACCTTGTAACACCTAGGGACTATGGGCAGATCCAAAATTAGCCCATCAAGTATTATCCTCAATGGTCTTACACTTAACCTCTCAGCCCATAATGATCATACACTGCCCGACAAGGGTGGAGCTCTCCCTCGGCTGTAAGGAACAGTGTTGAACTCTCTCTTATATGGCTCATGGGAATTAAAACCTTCTGTAAACCTTTTGGAAACCAATATATATATATATATATATATATATATATATATACTTTTATATAAAATATATTTTGCAAAACAAATCTCAACGATTGAAATTGACTGCCGGCAGTCTTTGTTTCCATCAGTGAGAGTGCATCGCCGATCATTACCTTTTTCTGACCAAGGTGCTGATTCTGTCACTATGATCACCCACTGAGATGAATTCTCAGACTGTGCCAACATACCCAAGTTTTGACCCCCGCTAAGGATCTCACGGATTGGTACATTAAAGACAGCCCAATCCGACACCTAATGCAGTATCATAATCGAGTCTAGGGGTTGGGTGTAATTTTCCAGTTTTTCCCATCAATCTCCAAGGTCTAGGGCAATACTGAAAATTTGGTCTAGTTCAAAGATTCAATTAATCATACACTATATGTGCCTAGGGTCTCAACCGGACAGCTGAGACAAGCCACCCCAACCGACTTGGTGGTACCACAGTGTCAGCCTTGTCACGATAGGTCTCCCCAGACCGACCCACTAGCTGTGAACATTCTAAACTAACACGAGTCTCATTAAGTGTCCAGTTTAAAGGTATTATAGAGAAACATACCAAGGGAGCGTGAATCAAATATGCACTATTATTCATTTACAATAAACTCATAAAGTACATCATTTTGATTTAAGCTAAGGGCATACAAAACTGTCTAACAATTAAAGCCCTTTGATCAGATCAAAGTGGCGAGTATCTCTCTGACGAATTCAGGGACTACTTAAAGGACAATGAGATAGTATCACAATTAGCTCCTCCCCTACACGACAACTTAATGGTGTTTCAGAGAGGAGGAATAGGACCTTATTGGATATGGTCCCGTCATTTCTCATACACTCAGAGTTAGCCAAATCCTTTTTGGATTATGCATTAGAGACTGCGATTTACGTGCTGAATCAGGTTCCAACCAAATCGGTTCTGAATACTCCATATGAACTTTGGGCCGGAAAGAAACCAAGTGTCAAACACTTGAAGATTTGGGGTTGTCCAGCACATGTTAAAAGAACAAGTGCAGACAAGTTGGAATCCAAGACCAGTCGTTGCCTATTTGTGGGCTACCTAAAAGGCTCTGTAGGTTACCTATTCTATGGCCCAAGTGAGTAGAAAGTGTTCTACAATTGAAATGCACAATTCTTGGAAACCGATTACATCCTGGAATGGATCCTTCTTTGGGCGTGAACACCTTCATTGGGAGATATTATTGTTAGACAGTTTTGTATGCCCTTAGCTTCAATCAGGATGATGTACTTTATGAGTTTATTGTAAATGAATAAAATCACATATTTGATTTATGTTCCCCTGGTATGTTTCTGTGTAATACCCTTAAACTGGACACGTAATGAGACTCGTGTTAGTTTAGAATGTTCACAGCCAGTGGGTCAGTCTGGGGAGACCTATCTGACAAGGCTGACACTGTGGTGCCACCGAGTCAATTGGGGTGGCTTGTCTCAGCTGCCGGGGTGAGACCCTAGGCACATACAATGTAGGATTAATTGAATCTATGAACTGGACCATACTTCCAGTATTGCTCTAGACCTTGGAGATTGATGGGCAAAATTGGAAAGTTACACCTGACCCCTAGACTCGATTGTCATACTGCATTAGGTATCAGATTGGGCTATCTTTGATATACTAAACAGTGAGATCCTTAGCAGGGGTCAAAACCTGGGTATGTTGGGACAGTCTGAGAATTCATCTGAGTGGGTGATCATAGTGACAAGATCAGCCCCTTTGTCAGATAAAGGTAATGATCGGGGATGCACTCTCATTGATGGAAACCAAGACTACTGGCAGCCGATTTCAATCGTTGCGATTTGTTTTGCAAAATATATTTTAGATGAGATATGAAAGTATATATATTATGGTTTCAAAATGATTTGCAAAAGGTTTTAATTCCTGAGATCCATATAAGAGAGAGTGCAACACTGTTCCTTGCAGCCAAGGGAGAGGTCCTCTCTTGTCGGGCAGTGTATGATCATTATGGGCTGAAAGGTTAAGTGTAAGACCATTGAGGATAATACCTGATGGGTTAATCTTGTATCTGCCCATAGTCCCTGGGTGTTACAAGGTGGCTTGGCCCAAAGACCACTTAGGGTAAGTGTTGGGCCCATAGAGACCATGAGATGGTTTTCAGGGGGTGCTCTGTCCATAACAGTGTATTCGGCCAGGCCTTGTAACAAAGGATGGGCCGAACCCATGCGGCTGATGTGTAGATCAATGTTAGGGTCCCACGCCAATGGGATAGTATCACAATTCAGGGACTACTTAAAGGACAATGGGATAGTATCACAATTAACTCCTCCTGCTAGACCACAACTTAACAGTGTTTCAGAGAGGAGGAATAGGACCTTATTGGATATGGTCTGGTCACTTCTCATATACTCAGAGTTCCCCACATCCTTTTGGGGTTACGCATTAGAGACTGCAATTTATGTGCTGAATCGGGTTCCAACCAAATTAGTTCCGAATAATCCATATGAACTTTGGACCGGAAAAAATCAAGTGTCAGACACTTGAAGATTTGGGTTGTCCAACACACATTAAAAGAATGACTGCAGGCAAGTTGGAATCCAAAATCAGTCATTGCCTAATTCTTGGAGACCAATTACATCCTGGACACTCATCGTCAGGAAATTGTTCTTGATGAGGAGAGCTTAGGAGCAGTGGGAGGTGTCCCACAATTTCCAGGTAGTGACCAACCTAGAAGATACACTCAGGTATCCAGGCCACCAGTTCGTTATGGTTATGACCAGGATAGTTACCTAGTGGAAACCTTGACTAGTGAGGAAGATCCCGTGACTTACGCGGAAGTTATGTTGGACATAGATTCCCAGAAGTGGGTGGAGGCCATGAGAGCAGAGATGGAATCAATGGAGACCAATGGAGTCTGGACTCTAATAAATCCACCCTCTGAGGTAAAAGCAATCAGTTACAAATGGATTTACAAGTGGAAGAAGGGCCCTGATGGTAGGGTTAAGACCTTCAAAGCTCGTCTGGTGGCGAAAGGGTACACTTAGAAAGAGGGCATCGATTATGAGGAAACTTTTTTGCCTGTGGCCATGCTTAAATCCATTAGGATCCTAGTAGCTATAGCAGCATACCATGACTATGAGATTTGGCAGATGGATGTCAAAACAGCATTCTTGAATGGAGATTTTACTGAAGATATCTATATGCAGCATCCGCAAGGCTTTATTGTTGCAGGTCAGGAAAACATGGTATGTAAACTCAATAGATTCATTTATGGACTTAAGCAAGTTTGTAGTAGTTGGAACATCCGTTTTGACTCTTTTATCAAATTGTTTGTCTTCGAGCAAAATCTGGATGAACCCTGTGTCTACAAGAAGTACAGTGGAGATAAGGTTACCTTTTGGTTCTGTATGTAGATGATATTCTACTCATTGGGAATGATGTAGGAATGTTGACTACGGTGAAAGTATGGCTTTCACAGCAATTCTCCATGAAAGATCTTGGAGAAGCCTCTTATATACTGGGTTTTCGACTCTATAGAGATAGATCGAAGTGGATAATAAGATTATCCCAATCTGCCTACATTGACAAAATAGTCAAAGGATACAGCATGGAAAACTCCAAGAAAGGAAATGTTCCTTTCAGGCACGGAGTCACTCTCTCCAAGAAGATGCCTCCCAAGACTTCTGAGGAGATTGATGGCATGATAGACGTTCCCTATGCCTCTTCCGTAGGGAGCATCATGTATGCCATGTTGTGCACTCGTCTTGACATTGCTTAGGCAGTGAGTGTAGTAAGCAGATTTTAGGCCAACCCAGGGCAGGAACATTGGACTGCTGTGAAAAACATACTTAAATACCTTCGAATGACAAAAGAGTTTTGTCTCGTATTCGATGGTAACTCACTACAGATCCAAGGGTATACAGATGCCAATTTCCAGTCAGATCTAGATGATAGAAATTCTACATCTGGATATGTTTTCACGATAGGATCATGTGCTTTTGCTATAAAAGCAGCAAATAGAGGTTAACTGCAGACTCCACGACCAAGATCGAGTACATTGCCGCAAGTGAGGCTGCCAAAGAAGCCGTGTGGATGAAGAAGTTCCTTCACGAGTTGGGAGTAGTTCCGTCCAGCATATCACCCATCCCATTGTCGGGGTGGATTGTTCAACTGCTGAGGTGAGACCCTAAGCACATATAGTATAGGATTAATTGAATCTATGAACTGAACTAGATTTCTAGTATTGCCCTGGACCTGGGAGATTGATGGGCAAAATTTGAAAGTTACACTCGACCCCTAGACTCGATTGTGATACTGCACTATGTATCGGATTGGGCTGTCTTTGATGTACCAATCAGTGAGATCCTTAGCGGGGGTCAAAACCTGGGTATGTTGGGACAGTCTGAGAATTCATCTGATTGGGTGATCATAGTGACATGATTAGTTCCTTTGTCGGTCAAAGGTAATGATCGGGGATGCACTCTCACTGATGGAAACAAAGACTGCCGGTAGCCGATTTCAATCATTGAGATTTTTTGTGCAAAATATATTTTATATAAGATATGAAAGTATATATATTATGGTTTCGAAATGATTTGCAAAAGGTTTTAATTCCCGGGATCCATATAAGAGAGAGTGCAACACTTTCCTTGCAGCCGAGGGAGAGGTCCTCTCTTGTCGGGCAGTGTATGATCATTATGGGCGGAGATGTTAAGTGTAAGACCATTGAGGTTTGTACCTGATGGGCTAATCTTGCATCTGCCCACAGTCCCTGGGTGTTACAAGGTGGCTTGGCCCAGGGACCACTTAGGGTAAGTGTTGGGCCCATAGAGACCATGAGATGGTTTTCAGAGGGTGCTCTGTCCATAACAGTGTATTCGGCCAGGCCTTGTAATAAAGATTGTGCTGAACCCATGTGGCTGATGTGTAGATCAATGTTAGGGTCCCACGCCATACAAGGAAGCCCAACTGGGCAGCAGTTTGGAAGACTAAGTGAATACATAACCTTAACTGGGCCTTAAGCCCCTTTCGAACTGGAAAGATTGAAAGGATGAGAGATCCATCCCATGGACGCCCAAAGATTGCGGAATAAGGGGCAAATTTCAAAAAATTTTCTCTCCCTTCAACTGGTAATCACATTCCCTATTTAGAAAATCATTTTTTCAAGGATCAATCTTGAACCTTAAACTGAACCAGATCTGAACCAAAAGAAATGGGAGAGAATAATACCGGATACGGAGAAGTAATATCTCCCAACGAAGGTGTTCACACCCAAGGAAGGATCCAAAGATTGCTCCCACTGAAGATGGCGCAGTGCAGGATGGAGCAGAATCCACAGTGTTCTTCCCCAAGAACTCTGTCCTTCGCAAGAAACAGTAGGATGGAACGTGAGCACAACTTCCTTTTCAATTCTTTCTCAAAGAACTAATGTCAAGATCCAACCTTGACTTCTCCCACAACTGGAGATCGAACTGGCAAATAGGGCGGCAAGAGAGTATTTGCAGGGTGCAGAATTCTCTCTTCTTGATTTCAGCACTAAAGAGGATCTGATGTGTTTCTTGGTCTCTCTCAAGGCTGCCGCCCCTCCTTTTTTATGTTAACTTGAAAAGATCAGCTCCTAATCCCATTAGGAGGTGCTTATCCAAATAATATTTGGATCAACCTTCTCTTCTAGTGATAAGGTTAAACCCTTATCTTATCTGCAGATTAGATTAGCTTTATCCTAATCCCATTAGGAGGTTTCTAGATCTGAATCACATTCAGATCTGGACTCTTTGAGTGGATAGGATTAAGGCCCTATCCTATCTGCTAATCCATCTCAGAATTCGCCCATTTAATTAACTAAATAAATAGCCCAGTTCGAAATGGGCTTCAGGCCCATCAAGCTTAAGTGCTCACTTAACCTTCCTAACTGCTGCCCAGTTGGGCTTCCCTGTATGGCGTGGGACCCAAGCATTGATCTACACATCAGCCACATGAGTTCGGCCCAGCCTTTGTTACAAGGCCGGGTCGAATACACAGTTAAGACAGTGCACTCCCTGAAACCCATCAAATGGGCTCTATGGGCCCAACACTTACCCAGGGACTGTGGGCAGATGCAAGATTAACCCATCAGGTATTATCCTCAATGGTCTTACACTTAACCTGTCAGCCCTTAATGATCATACACTGCCCGACAAGAGAGGACCTCTCCCTCGGCTGCAAGGAACAGTGTTGCACTCTCCACTTATATGGATCCCAGGAATTAAAACCCTTTTGCAAACATTTTAGAAACCATAATGTATATACTTTTATATCTCATATAAAATATACTTTGCAAAACAAATCTCAACGGTTGAAATCGGCTGCCGGCAGTCTTGGTTTCCAACAGTGAGAGCGCATCCCCCATCATTACCTTTGTCCGACAAAGGGGCTGATCCTATCACTATGATCACCCACTAAGATGAATTCTTGGATTGTCCCAACATACCCAGGTTTTGACCCCCGCTAAGGATCTCATTGATTGGTACATCAAAGACAGACCGATCCGACACCTAGTGCAGTATCATAATCGAGTCTAAGGCTCGGGTGTAAATTTCCAGTTTTGCCCATCAATCTCCAAGGTCCAGGGCAATACTGGAAATATGGTCCAGTTCAAAGATTCAATTAATCCCACACTGTATGTGCCTGGGGTCTCACCCCGGTAGCTGAGACAAGCCACCTCAATCGACTTGATGGCATCACAGTGTCAGCCTTGTCAGGATAGGTCTCCCCAGACCGACCAACTGGCTGTGAACTTTCTAAACTAACACGAGTCTCAATAAGTGTCCAGTTTAAGGGTATTACACAGAAACATACCAAAGGAACATGAATCAAATATGCACTTTTATTCATTTACAATAAACTCATAAAGTACATCAATTTTGATTGAAGCTAAGGGCACACAAAACTGTCTAACAGCTCCCACTTGCACTTAGGTCCAATCAGGTAATAGCCGGAGTCCCATGCTTTCCACGTGTTTCTCAAACACTTTCTGTGATAGTGGCTTTGTCAATGGGTCTGCTACATTTTCCGTTGACGCTACCTTCTGAATCAGGACGTCCCCTCTACCAACAATCTCCCACAGTACGTGGTACTTCTTCTCGGTGTGCTTCGACTTCGAGTGGGCTCGTGGCTCCTTAGCTTGGGCAATGGCTCCATTGTTGTCATTCAACATTGGGATGGGTGATGTGTCGGACAGAACTACTCCCAACTCATGAATGAACTTCTTCATCCATACGGCTTCTTTGGCATTGCGGCAATGTACTCGGCCTCGGTCGTGGAGTCTGCAGTGGACCCCTGCTTGCTGCTTTTCCAACAAACAGCACACGATCCTATCGTGAAAACATATCCAGATGTAGACTTTCTATCATCTGGATCTGACTGGAAATCGACAAAACTCTTTTGTCCTTTGAAGGTACTTAAGTATGTTTTTCACAGCAGTCCAATGCTCCGGCCCTGGGTTGGCCTGAAATCTGCTTACTACACTCACTGCTTGAGCTATGTCAGGACGAGTGCACAGCATGGCATACATGATACTCTCCACGGCAGAGGCATAGGGAACGTCTATCATGCCATCAATCTCCTCAGAAGTCTTGAGAGACATCTTCTTGGAGAGAGTGACTCCATGCCTGAAAGCAACATTTCCTTTCTTGGAGTTTTCCATGCTGTATCTCTTGACTATTTTATCAATATAAGCATATTGGGATAATCCTATTATCTGCTTCGATCTATCTCTATAGAGTCGAAGACCCAGTACATAGGAGGCTTCTCCAAGATCTTTCATGGAGAATTGCTGTGATAACCATACTTTCACCGTAGTTAACATACCTACATCATTCCCAATGAGTAGAATGTCATCTACATACAGAACCAAGAAGGTAACCTTATCTCTACTGTACTTCCTGTAGACACAGGGTTCATCCGGATTCTGCTCGAAGTCAAACGGTTTGATGGCAGAGTCAAAACGGATGTTCCAACTTCTAGAAGCTTGCTTAAGTCCATAAATGGATCTATTAAGTTTACATACCATGTTTTCCTGACCTGCAGCAATGAAGCCTTGCGGCTACTGCATATAGATATCTTCAGTAAGATCTCCATTCAGGAATGCAATTTTGACATCCATTTGCCAAATCTCATAATCATGGTATGCTACTACAGCTAGCAGGATCCTAATGGATTTAAGCATGGCCACAGGCGAAAAGGTTTCCTCATAATCGATGCCCTCTTTCTGAGTGTACCTTTTTGCCACCAGACGAGCCTTGAAGGTCTCAACCTTACCATCGGGGCCCTTCTTCCTCTTGTAAATCCATTTGCAATCGATTGCTTTTACCTCGGAGGGCGGATCTACTAGAGTCCAGACTCCATTGGTCTCCATTGAGTCCATCTCTGCTCTCATGGCCTCCACCCACTTCTGAGAATCTATGTCCAACATAGCTTCCGTGTAAGTCACGGGATCCTCTTCACTAGTCAAGGTTTCCACCAGGTAACTATCATGGTCATAACCGTAACGGACTGGTGGCCTGGATACCCAAGTGGATCGTTTAGGTTGGTCACTACCTGGAACTTGTGGGACATCTCCCACTGCTCCTGAGCTCTCCTCATCAAGAACAACTTCCTGACGATGGGTAGCCTACAAATAGGCAATGACTGGTCTTGGATTCCAACTTGTCTGCACTCGTTCTTTTAACATGTGCTGGACAACCCCAAATCTTCAAGTTTCTGACACTTGGTTTCTTTCCGGTCCAAAGTTCATATGGAGTATTCAGAACCGATTTGGTTGGAACCCGATTCAGCACATAAATCGCAGTATCTAATGTGTAACCCCAAAAGGATGTGGGTAACTCTGAGTGTATGAGAAGTGACCGGACCATATCCAATAAGGTCCTATTCCTCCTCTCCGAAACACCATTAAGTTGTGGTGTAGCAGGAGGAGCTAATTATGATACTATCCCATTGTCCTTTAAGTAGTCCCTGAATTCGTCAGAGAGATACTTGCCACCTCGATCTGATCGAAGGGCCTTAATTTCTCTCCCTAACTGTTTCTCGACCTCTTGTCTAAACTCTTTGATCTTTTCAAAGGATTCAGACTTGTGTCTCATTAGGTACACGTAACCATATCGTGAAAAATCATCCATGAAGGCGATGAAATACACATGTTGATTTCGTGTCCTAACACTCAGGGGACCACATACATCAGTATGTATTAGGTCAAGTGTGCCCGTACATCTTTCAGGCTTACCGTTAAATCGTCGTTTCGTCATCTTGCCTTGTAGGCAAGGCTCACAAGTGGGAAGATCTTCTACAGTTAGAAAATCTAAAGGACCATCCTTTACCAACCTTGTGATTCGGTCAACACCGATGTGGCCAAGTTGATAATGCCATAGACACGTGGGATTAACTGTATCACGAACTCTCTTCTTAGGGATTTCAGCCGACGTAGTTTCAGTTATGTTAGTTTCTAGAGAAGGATGTAGAACATAGAGACCGTTCTCCAGTTCCCCGTATGCGATGAATCTGTTGTTTCTTTTAATAGTAATCGTATTACTAAAGAAGACAGAATAACCATCTGCACACAGTTTTGAGACAGAAATCAAAATTCTCCTTAAATTTTGCACATAAAGACAGTCTTTCAGTACAATTGTTCCTTCTCTAAAAATTAATTCCACGGTTCCTATGGCCGCGGCTGCAACAGTTGCAGTAGTCTCCAAGAAGAGTGTGACTTTTCCTTCACTTAGCCTTCTGCTTACCTTGAACCCCTGCAGTGAGTTACAAGCATGAGTTGAAGCCCTGGAGTCAATACACCAGGATGCAGAAGCTACCAACAAATTGGTTTCTATAACACAAGTTTTGAAGTTACCTTTCTTGGATTCCAGGTAGGCAGGACAGTTCTTTTTCCAGTGGCCGGTCTTCTTGTAGAAGTGACAGGCATCCTATGCTTTGTCTTTCTTCTGCTTCTTGCTCTTAGCGGCTTTCTTCTGAGGCTTCTTTGCCTTCCTCTTTCTCTTGCCTGTCTTGCCAGCTTCAACAAGCATGGCTACAGGCTCATCCTTTTAATCAGTTCTTCAGCTCTTTGCAACATATTGCTGAGCTCTTGTAAGCTGACATTCAGCTTGTTCATGTTATAGTTCATGATGAACGGATTAAAGGAAGGAGGCAAAGAGTTAAGGATAGCATCTATCTGTGTTGCAAGGTCCAGCCCGGATCCAAGAGCCTCCAGTTCATTGATGTATCCCATCATCCGAAGACAATGGTCGTGAACTTGTTGACCCTTGGACATTTGTGCGGTCATGAACTGTTTCAAGACCTTTTGTCGAGTAGAACGATTCTGCTCTTCATACATTGTCCAGAGACTGTACAATATGTCTTTGGCAAGTTCGATCTGATCGAACTGCCTCTGTATCGGGTTGTCTAAGGAGGCAATGATGTAACACCGGGCAAGGGAGTTTTTCTCCTCCCATTCTTGATAGTGTCTCCTTTGGGCCTCAGAAGCCCTATCACCTGGACGCTCCGGGGCAGGATTCTTTGCCACTTTGTCCAGCTTTTCAGAAGCTAGGACCAGCATAAGGTTCCTGTACCAGTCAGCATAGTTTGGGCCCTATCACCCACTCAAATGAATTCTCAAACTATCCCAACATACCCAGGTTTTGACCCCTGTTAAGGATCTCACTGATTGGTACATCAAAGACAACCCAATCCGACACTTAGTGTAGTATCATAATCGAATATAGGGGTCAGGTTTAACTTTCTAGTTTTGCACATTAATCTCCAAGGTCCAGGGCAATACTGGAAATCTGGTCCGGTTCAAAGGTTCAATTAATCCTACACTGCTTGTGCCTTGGGTCTCACCTTGGCGGCTGAGACAGGCCACCCCAATCAACTTGGCGGCACATCAGTGTCAGCCTTATCAGGATAGGTCTCCCTAAACCTATCCACTGGCTGTGAACATTCTAAACAAACACGAGTCTCATTAAGTGTCCAGTTTAAGGGTATAACACAAAAACAAACCACAAGAACACGAATCAAATATGCACTTTATTCATTTACGATAAATGTCAAAAGTACATCATTCTGATTGGAGCTAAGGGCATACAATGACTATCTAACAAGGCACTCTTGAGATCTCAAGGAATCTTTTCAGTTCATTTACATATATGATGATCCAGTTGTACATGCAAGGATTATACATGTGTGCCATATACATCAAAGGAGAGAACTCAACACCTCACAAGTTAAGTTAAAGAGAAAGTCATGACATTATAAAATCAGCATAAGCAAATTATTCATAGTTATTTTGGGTTGGCATAGAGGTTATTAGCAATTTGCAAGAGGAGTTGCCCATAATCATAACCTAAATGGGGCCAAAGAACCAGTTTAAAGACTTGAATGGGGCCAAAGAACCTTAAGCATTCATCATCCTCAGGTATACATGATCTGGTGGTAGTCCAATCATACATGGCATGCCGGTTTTACATGAAAAATTTATGAAATTGAGATCTAAACAATTAAAATAAAAGAAACAAATATAGAAGCTACAAACTGTATTCATTTTTAAAGTACAAGAAATTATGTGGGTAGCCAAAAATAAGAAAGGATAAAAGTAAAGAAATTCAGGAAAAGAACCATTAACCGTAACAAAAGAGTTTTGGCCATGTTTCGTTAAACTCTCATTCTTTCAAACAATAAAATTCTAAAATAGACAAAAAATATGTAGGATTTGACAGAATGAAAAAAAAAATGCTGCTACAAAACATGCACTTTTGTTAAAAAAAAGTTCATTTTCATTATTTTTGTTGGGGAAGTTACAATATAGTAGCAGAAATGAGAATAAAATCAATCCCAGAACAGCAAGAACTTTTCCCCTAATTTTGTGTGTGAAAATGGGTATGTCAACAACAATGATAACAAGTAAACAATTCAGCCAAGTGACAAAAAAATAGATAACAATCATCACACAATAGCACACCAGAATTTTTATGTGAAAAACCCCAATATCGGGGAAAAAACTACAGGACCTATGGTTCGTAAAAGTCTTCCACTAATTAACAAATTAATGGGTACAATAGTCTTCTCTAGTTGCAACTAGAGGTTTACAAACATCAAGGAAATAATCCTTAGCTCACAAGAATAGTATTAACGTCACCAAATGCGATGTGCATAACACAAATAGAGATTTAGATCTCACCAAGTTGTTGTAAATCTGAACTGAGAAGTAGAGAAAGGAAGAATCACCAAATCTGAACTGGAGTGGGATTCTTAACTCCAGCACTTAATATCATCAAAAACGGGCTTGAAACACCTCCGAGCTTGGCCTTGAATGGAGCAGAAAAATCAAATCTCTTCTTTTCTTCTTCATAGACTCAAAAAACCCAGAAACCCTTGGTTCTATGTTTTCTTTTCTCTCTTGTTTTTCTCAGTTCGGGTGGTTACGAAACATGATGCTTAAAAATAGAAAAGTGGAGCCTTTGGCTTCCATTATACGACTCCTTTTGGGAGCAAATGAAGGTGGGGTGGGTCCCTCATATGGGCTGGACCCACACCCAACAATTCTCTCCCTTTAGCTCATATGGGGGGCTTCACCAAGCCCACAGTTTCTTTGTAGAATTCAAATTTGTCTCTAGGCAAGGACTTTGTTAACATGTCCACCATTCTCATCAGTAGGAATCTTCTCAATGTTCAACAAGTTCATATTCAACACATCCTGAATCTAGTGGTACCTTACATCAATGTGTTTGGATCTTGTAGAAAGTTGGATTTTTAGAGAGATGGATAGCACTCTAACTGTCACAATAGAGAGCATATCTTTCTTGCTTCATGCCCAATTCTTGTAAGAACTTCTTCAACCATAGGACCTCCTTACAAGCTTCTATAGCTACAATGTATTCAGCCTCTGTAGTGGACAATGCAATAAACTTTTAAAGTTTGGATTGCCATGAAATTGCTCCCACTGCAAAAGTCATTAAGTATCCCGAAGTGGACTTTTGGGAATCAACATCACCAACAATGTCTGCATCAATGTACCCATCCAACATGACTTTACCATTCCTGAAGCATAAGCATATCTGAGAAGTACCTCTGAGATACCTTAATATCCATTTTACTGTTGTCCAATGTTCTTTGTCAGGGTTAGAGAGAAACCGACTAACTATACCAACAACATGAGCAATATCTGGCCTCGTCCACACCATAGCATACATTAAACTGCCAACTGCTGAAGCATAAGATACTTTCTTCATTTCAGCTTTGTCTTTCTCTCTTGTAGGACATTGTTTAGTGTTGAGCTTGAAATGACCTGCATGTGGAGTAGTCATTGGTTTTGCATTGCTCATGTTGAACCTTTCAAGAACCTTCTCAATATATTTTTCTTGAGATAACCTTAACTTTCCATTCTGTCTATCTTGAGAGATCTTCATACCAAGAATATGTCTAGCTGGTCTCAAGTCCTTCATTGAAAAAGACTTGCTAAGCTTCATTTTCAACCTGTCAATCTTGTTAGAAGCATGCCCAACTATCAACATATCATCAACATAAAGCAAGAGAACAATGAAATCACCATCAGAAAATTTCTTTACAAATACACAATGATCTGAAGTGGTCTTAGTGTACCTATGATCAACCATGAAGGAGTCAAATTTGTTGTACCACTATCTTGGTGCTTGTTTCAACCCATACAAACTTTTCTTTAACTTGCACACCAAATGTTCTTTTCCTTTTTCTATGAATCCCTCTGGTTGCTACATATAGATTTCTTCTTCCAAATCACCATGAAGGAAGGCACTCTTCACATCAAATTGTTCAACTTCCAAATTTAGACTTGCATCTAGTCCAAGCACAACTCGAATAAAAGACATTTTCACCACAAGAGAGAATATTTCTTCAAAGTCGACACTTTTTTTTTGATTGAAACCCTTCACAACCAGCCTTGCCTTGTACTTTAGTTGTGAGCCACTCTCATTAGATTTCAATTTATAAACCCATTTGTTTTTGAGTCCCCTTTTCCCCTTTGGTAATTTCACCAAATCATAGGTGTGATTCTCATGCAAGGATTTTAATTCCTTTTGCATTGCTTTCAGCCACTCATCTTTCTTGTCATGTGACATAGCCTCTTGATAAGTATCTGGCTCTTTCCCATCTGTCAACATCAAATACTCATGTGAAGGATACCTAATGGAAGGTCTTCTCTCTCTAGTTGATCTTCTAGGCTGAACTTGTGGTGAAAGAACTGGAGGTACCTATTCATTCTGTACTTCCTCTGTATTTTTATTTACAAGAGTTTCATCACTAACTGTATCATCCTGTTCATTTGGTACTGCTTCCCGTAAACACCATCAAATGTAGGTGGGAAAACCAGATCCAAGTTAATTGGAACATCAATAGAGAATTTTGGCTTCTCAATTTTCTCTATATCTTAAATTGTTTGATCCTCAAGAAATACAACATCTCTGCTTCTGATCACTTTCTTGTCCACTGGATCCCATAACATGTACCCAAACTCTTCATGCCCATAGCCTAAAAAGATGCACTATTTAGCCTTATCATCAAGCTTGGATCTTTCACCTCTAGGAATATGAACAAATGCCCTGCAGCCAAACACTTTCAAATGATGTATGATATGACTTTCCCTGTCCAAACTCTTTCAGGAGTATCTCCATTCAAAGGAACTAAAGGAGAAAAGTTGATGAGGTCAACTGTAATTCTCATAGCCTCACCCCAAAAGGATTTAGGTAACTTTGCATGAGAGAGCATGCATCTAATTCTGTCAATAATTGTTCTATTCATTCTCTTTGCTATTCCATTGTGTTGAGGAGTCTTAGGAACACTTTTCTCAAGCCTGATACCATGGATCCTACAATATTCTTCAAAAGGATCCCTATATTCACCACCGTTATCAACTCGGGTGCACTTCAACTTATTCCCTATTTCTCTCTCAACCTTGGCATGAAAATACTTGAAAACATCCAACACCTGATCCTTAGATTTCAAGGCAAATGCCCACACTTTTCTGGAGTGGTCATCAATAAATGTCACAAAATATAATGCACCACCAAGAGATCTATCTTTCATGTAACAAACATCAGTGTGAACTAAATCTAAAACATGCGGCTTTCTAGATAGAGGAAATTTATGAAATGCAATTCTACTCTATTTGCCAGTTAAGCAATGTACACATGTTTCAAGAGGCATACCTTTCACATCAGGAAGAAGATTTTCTCTAAAAAGTATCTGAAGCCCTTTTTCACTCAAATGTCCAAGCCTTTGGTGCCAAAGCTCAATGGATGAATCATGAACTACATTCACCTCTCCTTTGCTCAACCTTGCTTGCATCACATAAAGGGTATTGTGCTTCTTTCCCTTTGCCATAATGAGTGAGCCCTGATTGATCTTCCATTTTCCATCACTGAAGGTGTTTGCGTAACCTTTATCATCTAACCTATCAATGGAAATCAGATTTAGGTGGATATCAGGAACATGCCTAAAATTCTTCAAAATTAATTTGCAACTAGTATTACTATCTAGACAAATGTCTCCCATGCCAACAATTTTGGATGCACCAGCATTCCCCATACGAACATGTCCAAAATCACCTATAGTGTAAGTTGTGAAAAATTCACTTGGGGAGTAACATGAAAAGAAGCACCGGAATCTATAACCCAATCACTGTCTAGGCATGCAAGGTTGACATAATTATCATCATAAACAATAACGACATCACCTTCGGCTGCAATAGTTGTAGTATCTTTTTCTTCTTTCTTGCCTTCACCTTTCCCCTTGGCTTGTTCTCTTTTTCAGACTCTGCATTAATTTTTGTAATGTCCCAGGTATTACAGAAATGACAAATGATATTTTTCTTGGACCTGGACCTTTCTCTAGATTTATCATATTTGTTACGGGGACCTCTACTCTTACTTCTTCCCTGTCTTTCTTTCTTTTCTATCACAAGAGCTTGAGATTCTGAGTAAGTCCCTTGTTCTTTCCTCCTAGGCTCTTCATTTAACAAAGCATCTTTGACTGTGTCAATGGTTATTATACCATTAGGGGCTGATTTATTGACTGAAACCACTAAGGTTTCTCAATTGTCAGGCAAGAAACTAAGTAACAACAAGGCCTACACTTCATCATCCAGATTCAATTTCATAGTAGTCAATTGATTTATCAAAGCTTAAAAATCACTCAAATGTTCAGACTTATTAGTCCCATCTTTATATCTCAAGTGTGCTAGTTTTCTAATCAATTCAGCCTTGTTTAAACCCGTTTTCCTTTCATACATAGACTCTAATTTTTTTCCATAAAACATCAGCCCTAGTTTCTTGTGCAACATGGTGAAAAATACTGTGGCCGATCCATTGTTGGATTTGGCCTTCAATTTTCCTATGCATGATTCCCCATTTATCACTTGACTTGCCACTTGGCTTTGCTTCATCACCTCTTATGGGTAGGTACAAATCTTTTCCATAAAGAATGTCCTCCATTCTGGGTTTCCAAATGGCATAATTCAATGAAGTCAATTTTATCATAACACATGAGGATTCCTCCATTTGTATCAACACAAACAATTAATTTTAGCCAATCTGGTTCTGATACCACTATTGGGGAAGTTACACTATAGTAGTAGAAATGAGTGTAAAACCAATCACAAGACAACAAGAGCTTTTCCCCTAAGTTTGTGTGTGAAAATGGGTATGGAAACAACAATGATAACAAGTAAACAATTCAGCCAAGTAACAGAAAAACAGATAACAATCACCACACAATAGCACACCGGAATTTTTACGTGAAAAACCCCAAAATCGGGGAAAAAACCACGGGACCTATGGTCCATAAAAGTCTTCCACTAATTCAGAAATTAATGGGTACAGTACTCTTCTCTAGTTGCAACTAGAGGCTTACAAACATCAATGAAATGATCCTTGGCTCACAAGAACAGCATTAACATCACCAAATGCAAGGTGGATACAACACAAACAGAGGTTTAGATCTCACCAAGTTGTTGTAAATCTGAACTGAGAAGTAGAGAAAGAAAGAATCACCAAATCTGAAGTGGAGTGGGATTCTTAACTCCAACACTTAATATCATTAAGAACAGACTTGAAACACCTCCAAGCTTGGCCTTGAATGGAGCAGAAAAATCAACTCTCTTCTTTTCTTCTTCATAAACTCAAAAAGCCCAGAAACCCTCGGTTCTGTGTTTTCTTTTCTCTCTTGTTTTTCTCAGTTTGGGTGGTTACGAAACATGATGCCCAAAAACAGAAAGGTGGGAGCCTTTGGCTTCCACTATATGGCTCCTTTTGGGAGCAAATAAAGGTGGGGTGGGCCCCTCATATGGGCTGGACCCATACCCAACACTTTTGGACTCATTTGGTTACAAATATAATAAAACATCATATAATCGTGTCCTATGTTCCTCATTTTCATTCTTCAAAAGAAGCTCTATGCCAACGATCATAAAACCGTCACCCTAGGTTTCCAAACCATTAGCATAGATTATTACTAGCAAACGGCCAACAGTAAATGTCCATCGGCATTAGTTTTCATTCTTCAAAGAGTAGTTTAACTTTTTATTGTTCTTAGGACATTGCTTATCTGTTCTTGAACTGAGATGCTTGAGTTACTATCTGTTAAATCAAATGATACACTTAGCATTTTAATTTTCACCTTCTGTTCCTTTGGAAACTATACCTTCCAGCATCCTTCTCTAAGGTTTAACTTAGAAACTATTTTCTGACATTTGCAGTGTCTAGAATCAATCAGTTAGCCTTACTTTGACAAGGATAAGGGAAATCACTCTGGTTAATGCATGAGATGTTCAGGGCCAATGGAGGTTGTGGTTATGTGAAAAAACCTGAACATATGAACTTAAAGTCTCCAATTAAGAAAACATTGAAGATGAGTGTATTATTTGAAATCGCTTTTCATTTTTGCTGCTAAATGACTGTAATTAGAACTAACATGTCACAATACTGGTGAGAGCATACATGGGTGATGGATGGCATGTGGATTTTAAGAAAACACACTTTGATTCCTACTCCCCTATAGACTTCTCTACAAAGGTAAGGGGTGTCCTAAATTAATATTGGGATCAAAAACTCTAATTCCTTGGTCACTTTTATTTTATTAATAAATCATCCTCTTCTTTCTTTTTAACTGGGTATTGAATTTAATCCAGAGAATATATTCAATTTAAAATGTTCTATTAGATTGGGAAGAACCCACATTATATACAACAACATGATTACCTATGAGTCTACTGGACCACATTATGTTGCATTTGTTTGTACATATATAAGAGAGAAAAAAGTGGATGGTGAAAAATTAAAGCTAGATAATTTTTAGAAAAGATTCATTGTTTTTTGGTAAAGAAATTTTTGCATGTTTGGTTGAGATAGAAAAATAACAGATATGAATTCAAAGAGAAGGGAAATCTCGATGCCTTGCTGATCGTGATACATTCATTATATATAGGACAGAGTTTGAAGTTGGTTACAACAAGGAGATCTAGAGTTTGAGTAGAATACAACATGCATCAAAGAGATAAAGAGGAGTTTGAGATAAAACAGATTACAAGATAAGGATAAAACTCCCAGAACAGATCATCTGGATATGAAGAAACCATGTAAGCTCCAATATGCCCCTTCAAGTGAAAGGTCTTGTAAGGTCATAAAGCTTGGTGCAAAGGTTTATGAACCGTGAGCCACTAAGAGGCTTAGTCATCACATCAGAGGTCTGGTCCCAGCTGAACAGGAACAGACTTGTGATTTACCAAGTCTCGAAAAAAATGAAAGTCCACCTCTATGTGATACAAGCATGAAAAATGGGGTTGGCCACCATGTAAGTGGCCCCAATGTTGTTGCACGAGATAAGGGGAGGTTGAGGTAGAGAGTAGCCTATGTCCTTGAGAAAAGAGGATAACCATAGAACTTCAGTAACAACAGTGGCGCAAGCACGAAATTCAGATTTCGTGCTGGAGCGTGCAATTGTCATTGTTTCTTGGAACTCTGAGACCCTCGGTAGAGCGTCTCTAGTACTTACTACATCATTGGAGTGAATGGGCAAAGGAAAGCCCAAGCACTTAGGTTTAGCTTTTTAATTGGGGCCACTACTACTAGCCCTGACTCAATATATGGCTGTGTAAAATCCACAATCTTTGTTGACAGTTGCAACACCACCTATAACAACATCAAAGAAATGCACATATAAAAAATAAATGAAATCTGTAAATATACATGCACCTATTTACCTTTAGGCGAAGGGAAATAATGGAGATCAAGGTGTTGGCCAAATGGCCCAATCGGCATGCTAAGATGTATTGATGGGCTTGTTTTTTTTTTTTGCTTGCTTTTGTCTTGTTTTGTTTTACTTTGACTTTTGTATGCTTAGTTGTCATTAGTTGTAATTTTTTAGAAGGATTCCTATATCAAGGCAGATTAGGTGTTTCCTTATAAGATAATGATGTTTACATGCGTATGTATAAGCTACAATTATGTAAAACGAGATCATCAATAATGTAGAGGTATTTTCAGCAAGCTTAGTTTTGTCTTCTTGTATTCTTGGTAGAATACAATATCTTGACTTATCAAGAGAGTGATCAACCTTTGTGGCATCTTCAAGATTGAATTCTTTAAGGACTTAGTTTCCTTAAGGTTCTAATCTGATCAACTACAACTTGCTTTCTTGCTTCTGGGTGCGCATAACAACTTGATTCAAGAGTTCTTAGAGCAGGTCGTCTAGTGGGTTCTTATTATTTGGGAAACCTTTATAAATCTTGTATAGGTTTCCCTGTATTTCCCTTTCCCTACTATTTCCTTGAAACTAAACATAGCATTACAATTTTGTAGCAGAATTTATTAGCATGCTAGTACATACTCACATCTATTGTAATCAAATTCTCAATTGCTTCCTATTGTTTGGCTAAACCCACCCACGAGGCTTTTTTGTTGTATCTCCCAACCAGATTGGATTATATAGATTTTAGGGGGCATTCTTTTTTCGAATTTTGAGAGGGGGGAAAGTTGGTCAATGGGATTCTAGTTTTCATTGACCAAGATCCCATGTTCTTTTTTCATATTTATATGGGGACCAGGGAATGTTTATTTTCCTGGGTATACCCATCTTCTATGTGGGTAAATAACTTTTCCACCTTGGGGGAAAGTTGCCAATAATTGAATGGGACAAAATGGCCATTGCCTTATTTACATGAGAAATAAAAGAAGATGAGTAATTGCACTTACCCAAGTAAATGTTTCCTAAGAAAAACTTACCTAGATAACTGCATTTACCCAGGTAAGTAACTTACTAAAAAGCGAACGGGGCCTAAGTTTGAACATAAGCGGTTGGGTGGGTTTGCATAATCTCATGTGGCACAAATAACAGCCTGAAATAATGAAGGGATAGGAAATCCATCAGATGGACACCCAAAATTTTGGAATAAAGGGGGTGAATCTCAAAATTTTTTTTCTCTCCCATCAACTGGGAATCGAATTCCCTATTTAGAAAATCATATTTTCAAAGATCATTCTTGAACAATAAACAAAACCATATCTGAACTAAAAGGAGGAGAGAGAGAGAGAGAGATAATACCTGAAACAAAGAAATAATATCTCTCAATGGGGGTGTTCACGCTCAAGGTAGGATCCAAAATCTGCTCCCACTGAAGATGGCGCAGTGTAGGGTGGAGCAGAATCAACAGTGTTCTTCCAAAAGAACTTGATCCTTCTCAAGAATCACCTGGGCAACTTATGAATACAACTCCTACCAATATTTTCTCCAAAAGATTGGAATCAAGATCCAATATTGATTTCTCCCAAGGAATGGAAATCGAACTACTGTAGGTGGTGGCTACAGGAAGGAGGTGGCTAGAGAGTATTTGCAGGGTGCATAATTCTCTCTTTTGTGATCTCAGCTCTGAAGACAAGACTGTTGCTGGTGATTGTGTGTCTAAAGGCTGCCGCCCCCTCTTCCTTTTATAGACTTAAAGGGATCAGCTCCTAATCCCATTAGGAGTTGCTAACCCAAATCATATCTGGATTAAAAGTCCCTTTAAGATAAGGGATAATCCTTATCTTATTTACAGATTAGATCAACCAGCTCCTATTCTAATTAGGAAGTTTCCAAATCTAAATCTCATTTATATCTTGGACTTTGTGAGTGGATAGGGTGTGGGCCCAATCCTATCAGCTGATCTTATCTCAGAATTCACCCCTTAAAGACTAATTCAAATTAGCCCAGTTCGAAATGGGCTTAAGGCCCATTTAGGGTTATGTATTCATTTAGCCTTCCAAACTGCTGCCTAGTTGGGCTTCCTTGTATGGCGTGGGACCCAAACATTGATCTACACATCAGCCACATGGGTTTAGCCCAGCCTTTGTTACAAGGCTTGGCCGAATACACTGTTATGGACAGTGCACCCCCTGAAACTCATCATTTGGGCTCTATGGGCCCAACACTTACCCAAAGTGGTCCTTGGGCCAAGCCACCTTGTAACAC
The DNA here is from genome assembly GCF_056320005.1 of Nelumbo lutea. Lineage (NCBI taxonomy): Eukaryota > Viridiplantae > Streptophyta > Magnoliopsida > Proteales > Nelumbonaceae > Nelumbo > Nelumbo lutea. Next base: position 61,251,721 of record NC_142687.1, read on the forward strand.
CTAGGGACTATGGGCAGATGCAAGATTAGCCCATCAGGTATTATCCTCAATGGTCTTACACTTAACCTCTCAGCCCATAATGATCATACACAACCGGACAAGAGAGGACCTCTCCCTCGGCTGCAAGGAATAGTGTTGCACTCTCTCAAGTATGGATCCCGGGAATTAAAACCTTATACAAATCATTTCGAAACCATAATTTATATACTTTTATATCTCATATAAAATATATTTTGCAAAACAAATCTCAACGATTGAAATCGGTTGCCGGCAGTCTTGGTTTCCATCAGTGAGAGTGCATCCCCGATCATTACCTTTGTTAGACAAAGGGGCTGATCCTATCACTATGATCACCCACTCAGATGAATTCTCAGACTGTCCCAACATACCCAGGTTTTGACCCCCACTAAGGATCTCACTGATTGGTACATCAAAAATAGCCCAATCTGACACCTAGTGCAGTATCATAATCGAGTCTAGGGGTCGGGTGTAACTTTCCAGTTTTTCCCATCAATCTCCAAGGTCTAGGGCAATACTGGAAATCTGGTCCAGTTCAAAGATTCAATTAATCCCACACTGTATGTGCCTAGGGTCTCACCCCAGTAGCTGAGACAAGCCACCCCAACTGACTTGGTGGCACCACAGTGTCAGCCTTATCAGGATAGGTCTCCCCAGACCCACCCACTGGCTGTGAACATTCTAAACTAGGACGAATCTCATTAAGTGTCCAGTTTAAGGGTATTACACAGAAACATACCAAGGGAACATGAATCAAATATACACTTCTATTCATTTACAATAAAGTCATAAAGTACATCATTTTGATTGAAGCTAAGGGCATACAAAACTGTCTAACAGCTCCCACTTGCACTTAGGTCCAATCAGGTACTAGCCGGAGTCCCATGCTTTCCACGTGTTTCTCAAACACTTTCTGTGACAGTGGCTTTATCAAAGGGTGTGCTACATTTTCCGCTGACGCTACCTTCTGAATCAGGACGTTCCCTCTACCAACAATCTCCCTCAGTACATGGTACTTCCTCTCGATGTGCTTTGACTTCGAGTGGGCTCATGGCTCCTTAGCCTGAGCAATAGCTCCATTGTTGTCACACAACAATGGGATGGGTGATGTGCTGGATGGAACTACTCCCAACTCGTGAATGAACTTCATCCACATGGCTTCTTTGGCAGGCTTACTTGCGGCAATGTACTCGGCCTCGATCGTGGAGTCTACAGTGGACCCCTATTTGCTGTTTTTTCAGCAAACAGCACACGATCCTTTCGTGAAAACATATCCAGATGTAGACTTTCTATCATCTGGATCCAACTGGAAATCGACATCTGTATACCCTTGGATATGTAGTGAGCTACCATCAAATACTAGACAAAACTCTTTTGTCCTTCAAAGGTACTTAAGTATGTTTTTCACAGCAGTCCAGTGCTCTTGCCCTGGGTTGGCCTGAAATCTGCTCACTACACTCACTGCCTGAGCAATGTCAGGGCGAGTGCACAGCATGGCTTACATGATGCTCCCTATGGCAGAGGCATAGGGAACGTCTTTCATGCCATCAATCTCCTCAAAAGTCTTGGGAGACATCTTCTTGGAGAGAGTGACTCCGTGCCTGAAAGGAATATTTCCTTTCTTGGAGTTTTCCATGCTGTATCTTTTGACTATTTTGTCAATGTAGGCAGATTGGGATAATCCTATTATCCGCTTTGATCTATCTCTATAGAGTCGAAGACCTAGTATCTAAGAGGCTTCTCCAAGATCCTGCATGGAGAATTACTATGAAAGCCATACTTTCACCGTAGTCAACATTCCAACATCATTCCCAATGAGTAGAATGTCATCTACATACAGAACCAAGAAGGTAACCTTATCTCCACTGTACTTCCTGTAAATACAGGGCTCATCTGGATTCTGCTCGAAGTCAGACGATTTGACGGCAGAGTCAAAATGGATGTTCCAAGTTCTAGGAGCTTGCTTAAGTCCATAAATGGATCTATTGAGTTTACATACCACGTTTTCCTGACCCGTAGCTATGAAGCCTTGCGGCTGCTACATATAGATATTTTCAGTAAGATCTCCATTCAGGAATGCAGTTTTGACATCCATCTGCCAAATCTCATAATCATGGTATGCTGTTACTGCTAGCAGGATCCTAATAGATTTAAGCATGGCCACAGGTGAAAAGGTTTCCTCATAATCGATGCCCTCTTTCTGAGTATACCCTTTCGCCACCAGACGAGCTTTGAAGGTTTCAACCCTACCATCGGGGCCCTTCTTCCTCTTGTAAATCCATTTGCAACCGATTGCTTTTACCTCGGAGGGCGGATCTACTAGAGTCCAGACTCCATTGGTATCCATTGAGTCCATCTCTGCTCTCATGGCCTCTACCCACTTCTGGGAATCTATGTCCAACATAACTTCCGCGTAAGTCACGGGATCCTTCTCACTAGTTAAGGTTTCCACCAGGTAACTATCATGGTCATAACCATAACGGACTGGTGGCCTGGATACCCGAGTGGATCTTCTAGGTTGGTTACTACCTGGAACTTGTGGGACATCTCCCACTGCTCCTGAGCTCTCCTCATCAAGAACAATTTTCTGACGATGGGTGTCCAGGATATAATCGGTCTCCAAGAACTGGGCATTTCGACCGCAGAACACTTTCTGCTCACTTGGGTCATAGAAAAGGTAACCTATAGAGCCTTTTGGTTAGCTTACAAATAGGCAATGACTGGTCTTGGATTCCAACTTATCTGCACTCATTCTTTTAACGTGTGATGGACAACCCCAAATCTTCAAGTGTCTGACACTTGGTTTCTTTCCGGTCTAAAGTTCATATAGAGTGTTCAGAACCGATTTGGTTGGAACCCGATTCAGCACGTATATCGCAGTATCTAATGCATAACCCCAAAAGGATGTGGGTAACTCTGAGTGTATAGAAGTGACAGGATCATATCCAATAAGGTCCTATTCCTTCTCTTTGAAACACCGTTAAGTTGTGGTGTAGCAGGAGGAGCTAATTGTGATACTATCCCATTGTCCTTTAAGTAGTCCTTGAACTCGTCAGAGAGATACTCGCCACCTCGATCAGATCGAAAGGCTTTAATTTCTCTCCCCAACTGTTTCTCGACCTCTTGTCTAAACTCTTTAAACTTTTCAAAAGATTCAGACTTGTGTCTCATTAGGTACACGTAACCATATCGTGAGAAATCATCTGTGAAGATGATGAGATACACGTGTTGATTTCATGTCCTAACACTCAGGGGACGACATATATCAGTATGTATTAGGTCAAGTGTGCCTGTACATCTTTTAGGCTTACCGTTAAATGGTCATTTTTTCATCTTGCCTTGTAGGCAAGGCTCACAGGTGGGAAGATCTTCTACAGTTAGAAAATCCAAAGGACCATCCTTTGCCAACCTTGTGATTTGGTCAACACCGATGTGGCCAAGTTGGTAATGCCAATGACATGTGGGATTAACTGTATCATGGGTTCTCTTCTTGGGGATTTCAGCCAACGTAGTTTTGGTAATGTTAGTTTCTAGAGAATGATGTAGAACATAGAGACCGTTCTCCAGATCCTCATATGCGATGAATCTGTTATTTCTTTTAATAGTAATCGATTACTAAGGAAAACAGAATAACCATCTGCACACAGTTTTGAAATAGAAATCAAATTTCTTCTTAAGTTTTGTGCATAAAGACAATCTTTCAGTACAACTTTTCCTTCTCTAAAAATTAACTCCACGGTTCCTATTGCCGCGGCTGCAACAGTTGCGGTAGTCCCCAAGTAGAGAGTGACTTCTCCTTCACTCAGCCTTCTGCTTACCTTGAACCCCTATAGTGAGTTACACACATGAATTGAAGCCCTGGAGTCAATACACTAGGACGCAGAAGCTACCAATAAATCGGTTTCTATAACACATGTTTCAAAATTACCTTTCTTGGATTCCAGATAGGCAGGACAATTTCTTTTCCAGTGGCCGGTCTTCTTGCAGAAGTGATAGGCATCTGATGCTTTGTCTTTCTTCTACCTTTTGCTCTTAGTGGCTTTCTTCTGAGGCTTCTTTGCCTTCCTCTTTCTCTTGCCCGTTTTGTTAGCTTCAACAAGCATAGCTACAGGCTCATCCTTTTTAATCAGTTCTTCAGCTCTTTGCAACATATTGCTGAGCTCTTGCAAGCTGACTGACATTCAGCTTGTTCATGTTGTAGTTCATGATGAACGGATTAAACGAAGGAGGCAAAGAATTAATGACAGCATCTATCTGAGTTGCGAGGTCCAGCTCGGATCCAAGAGCCTCCAGTTCGTTGATGTAACCCATAATCCGAAGACAATGGTCGTGAACTTGTTGGCCCTTGGACATTTGAGTGGTCATGAACTGTTTCAAGACCTTTTGTCGAGTAGAACGATTCTGCTCTTCATACGTCATCCTCAAGCTGTCCAATATGTCCTTGGCAAGTTCGATCTGATCGAACTGCCTCTGTATTGGGTTGTCCAATGAGGCAATGATGTAACATCTGGCTAAGGAGTTTTTCTCCTCCCATTCCTGATAGTCTCTCCTTCGGGCATCGAAAGCCCTGTCACCCGGACGCTCTGGGGCAGGATTCTTTGCCACTTTGTCCAGCTTTTCTGAAGCTAGGACCAGCATAAGGTTCCTGTACCAGTTGGCGTAGTTTGGGCCCTTAAGCTTGTTGTCATCAAGAAGTTTTGCAAAAGATCTGTTTGCCATTTTCTAATAAAAGAGCAAACATCAGTCCACAACCTAATTTGATTCATGTTCATTTCATAGATATGACTTTTTATCTACGATCCATTTCTATTTATTCATCTCTGAGATTTCCCTCCTTTCTCAGTGATGGAGACTACGGGTTGTCTCTGGAAATGTGGGAAATCACATAGGGTGCATGGAGCCAACAGTTTCAGCTGCATAACCCCACCACCTTTCTGTGAAGGATCATATCCACTCATTGTATGTGTTTTCCCTTTGGCCTCTATCAGACAAGGTTCAGAGCCGTTTTTAGGTAAACCTTCCTGTCGAGTGAGTGCTTACCCATCATATTCGTGAACGCCAAGGTACCGTGAGAGAGTTCCCATTTTCTGGTGAAGCCCCTCCCACATCGGTCTATGACGCCCCTATCATCTTATGAAACACTCAGACAAGCCCAACAGCAAATGGATAGCCCATTTTCTGGTGTGTTTCCTCATTACTAAAGGACCCATCCTCATGCTAATGATGGAAGGCCTTTAAAGAGTTCATCATATGAATCTCCCTATCACTTGCACTCATATTAGCTAGAGGGAACAAATAATTATGCCCTAGTTTGATTTAGGACAAACCATAGTGGCTCCCATTGACTTTCATAAAGTCAGATTTTGGTGGGCCTTTAATCGGCTAGGGTTCCGCACGTAACCTCTTGATGAGGTGTGGGGCCCACCACTGAGGGAGGTGTGGGGCCCACCAATGACCAAAAGGGACACCATGGCAATGATGTGCATTCAGCCATGGTGTGCGCAAGAGCCACTGTCGAATGAGCATGGGCTAAGTACTTATGGCCCATGTACGCAGCACATCACACATTCATACATCTCATGCAGGAATAGATTGATCCAATCAATTAATTATCTGTAAGGCCCATTGGAAGCCTGATAAAATTCCATAATATTAACCATTAATATTATCTAGGTATATGGGCTGAATTAGGGTTACCCAGTTCGGCCCATATAGCTTTATTTTTAAAATGGGCTTTTTGTAGTTTTAACTATTTAAAACTGGGCCTTTACATTTAATTAAATATCAATCCTCATGCCCATTAGTGGGAAAATTAGGGCTGACTTTAAGCCTTGATTAAACCCTAGATTTTGTCCAAACAATTTGAACCAATCTTGGTTCGAATGGGTCTAGGGTTTGATTTTTAATTAAATCCTTAATTCAAGAAAATAATCTGAAATTAAATAACTGATAAAAGAAAAAACAAAAATAAGTTAATCAGGGCTGTTCGCATACTCCATCCTGCAAAACAGAGGTTAGATCACAGATTGCAGTTTCACAAACTGCAAATCGCAGATATCGAATGTCCCATCTGTGAAATCTCCTTCTCTGCGCTGCCATCTTCGATCCAAAATTCAAATTAAATAGAAATCCTATTTCTATTAATTATTACATCAGATCGAATACCTATACATTGAGTCTAAAAATAAAAAAAAAATTATTTACAGACCAAATGTAATAAATAAATTCAATAAACTGCAAATCTTGCAGTTCTCCCTACGTAAACCAAGATTTCGGTCTCCTCTTGTACGAACAGCCCATAAATCAAGAAAATTATAAAGAACTATTCTAAATAATAATAAGATTTATTTAAAATTAATTTCAGATTATTTGCCATCTGTTTTGGGAACAAATTTCCCAAAACCCATATCTGCGCAAATTGGGTAGAACACCTTCTCCCCATTTGCGTAGGTTTAGATCTGAAACAGAATTGTTCAAGATTTGAACCATGGCTCTGATACCACTGAAAGGATAGGAAATCCATCACATGGATGCCCAAAATTGTGGAATAAAGGGGACGAATTTCAAAATTTTTTTTCTCTCCCTTCAACTGGGAATCGAATTCTCTATTTAGAAAATCATATTTTCAAGGATCATTCTTGAACCATAAACTGAACCAGATCTGAACCAAAAGGAGGAGAGAGAGATAATACCTGATACAAAGAAATAATATCTCTCAATGGAAGTGTTCACGCCCAAGGTAGGATCCAAAATCTTCTCCCACTAAAGATGGCGCAGTGCACGGTGGAGCAGAATCAGCAGTGTTCTTCCTAAAGAACTTGATCCTTCTCAAGAATCATCTGGGCGACTTATGAATACAACTCCTACCAATCTTTTCTCCAAAAGATTGGAATCAAGATCCAATCTTGATTTCTCCCAAGGAATGGAAATCGAACTGCTGTATTTGCAGGGTGCAGAATTCTCTCTTCTGTGATCTCAGCTCTGAAGACAAGACTGTTGCTGGTGATTATGTGTCTAAAGGCTGCCGCCCCCTCTTCCTTTTATAGACTTAAAGGGATCAGCTCCTAATCCCATTAGGAGTTGCTAACCCAAATCATATCTGGATTAAAAGTCCCTTTAAGATAAAGGATACTCCTTATCTTATCTGCAGGTTAGATCAGCCAGCTCCTAATCTAATTAGGAAGTTTCCAAATCTAAATCTCATTTAGATCGTGGACTCTCTGAGTGGATAGGGTGTGGGCCCAATCTTATCAGCTGATCTTATCTCAGAATTCACCCCTTAAAGACTAATTCAAATTAGCCCAGTTCAAAATGGGCTTAAGGCCCATTTAGGGTTATGTATTCATTTAGCCTTCCAAACTACTGCCCAGTTGGGCTTCCTTGTATGGCATGGGACACTGATCTACACATCAGCCACATGGGTTCAGCCCAGCCTTTGTTACAAGGCCTGGCCGAATACACTGTTATGGACAGTGCACCCCCTGAAACCCATCAGATGGGCTCTATGGGCCCAACACTTACCCTAAGTGGTCCCTGGGCCAAGCCACCTTGTAACACCCAGGGACTGTGGGCAGATGGAAGATTGGCCCATCAGATATTATCCTCAATGGTCTTACACTTAACCTCTCAACCCATAATGATCATACACTGCCCGACAAGAGAGGACATCTCCCTCGGCTGCAAGGAACAGTGTTGCACTCTCTATTTATATGGATCCCGGGAATTAAAACCTTTTGCAAATCACTTTGAAACCATAACTTATATACTTTTATATCTCATATAAAATATATTTTGCAAAGCAAATCTCAACGATTGAAATCGGCTGCCGGCAGTCTTGGTTTCCATCAGTGAGAGTGCATCCCCGATCATTACCTTTGTCCGACAAAGGGGCTGATCCTATCACTATGATCACCCACTCAGATGAATTCTCAGACTATCCCAACATACCCAGGTTTTGACCCCCGCTAAGGTTCTCACTGATTGGTACATCAAAGACAGCCCAATCCGACACCTAGTGCAGTATCATAATCGAGTCTAGGGGTCGGGTGTAACTTTCCAGTTTTTCCCATCAATCTCCAAGGTCCAGGGCAATACTGGAAATCTGGTCCAGTTCAAAGATTCAATTAATCCCACACTGTATGTGCCTAGGGTCTCACCCCGGTAGCTGAGACAAGCCACCCCAACCGACTTGGTGGCACTACAGTGTCATCCTTGTGAGGATAGGTCTCCCCAGACCCACCCATTGGCTGTGAACATTCTAAACTAACACGAGTCTCATTAAGTGTCCAGTTTAAGGGTATTACACAGAAACATACCAAGGGAACATGAATCAAATAAGCTATTTTATTCATTTACAATAAACTCATAAAGTATATCATTTTGATTGAAGTTAAGGGCATACAAAACTGTCTAACAAATAATTGGACCAGTACCTAATCCATCGAAATCCAGTTCCAACCACATTAATGATGTGAAATGCAGGATGGATAAGGGACCTATCTGAGTTAAACCAAATTAGTTAGTCACGCCTGTCATATTGGTCTGTAATATACTGTTCAACAATTGTTTCCCTCCATCAAAAATATTCATTGCTTGAATGTTTAGAGTCCCTCCTGAAAAATATTGCATATCCATATTACCATGAAGGCCCAAACTCTAGTAATTTTTAGACAATTACTAATTGTCTAATAATATATGCTGAAGTACTTTATTTTAACAATATTGTCTAATGCTGAATATGTGCACAAAAATGGTTTGATACCTAGGCATATATCCTAAATGCAGCATCCACACTTATTTCTAGATTTTTTTTTAGGATTTTTAATCAATTTAGAAGTCAATCCAACAATAGATATGGATTGTGGAGTGATTAAGAGTTATTTTCTTAAGAAAACAAATCTACAAAATAACCATTTTGTTCAAATTACTTGACTTTCACCAATAAGAAGTTGAGAACAAACGTTTCTATACACTCAACAAGAATGATCTATTCCGAAATAATTCTTCAAATGCCAACATAAATACATGGATTGATTCAGTAGGCTACTACAAGGTTTGAAATCGCATAAGCATGACACCGTTTTCATCAATGCTGATAATAGAGATAAATTTGGTCATGGACAAGAAACAAAGCCCTTACTCATAGAAAGTAAAATTCATGAAAAATCCCCAATTTCCATTGAAATGAATTCGAGGAATATTTATCATGACACAATTTTCCTTTTGTGGAAACTAGATATTGACACTTGAATTAAATGAAGTTAGACTTTCTATAACAAACGATATTCAAAGGAAATTTCTTAAAGTAAAATATAAAAAGTATAAGTGGCCAAAGCAATGAAATGAGCTGTATAAGAAAGTTCAATGCACACAAACAAAAGACAAATAGAAAATGGTTATAGGCAATTCAAATATCACATTCTTTTAGCAGTATAACATACTTTCCAGCTAGTGAATGGGAATAAAAGGATGATAGCAATAAAGCAGATGAAAATGCAAATTTTGTGTTTTTGCTAATAATGAATTTATTGATCCATCAAAAACATGAAGAAAGAAGGTTACTTGAGAATGAGATTGAAGATGTGATTCCTGAACAAAACAAACCCTAAGTTAGTATCCATGTCAATAGAACTAGCATTGAATATTGATAAAAGTGGCCTTGTCATTATAGGGCAAAATAACTGCATTGAAGTTCTTCTTCGGGCACCAATTAGCATCCATGACCATTGAAGTGGAAGTTGATGTGATTGAAAAGTCATGTAGTGCAGTATGAAGCAACGAGATGGAGGTCTAATGGATAAAGCCCTTCTAATGCAAGGTGAAAGGTTCACCGGTCAAAAATATTTTTTCTGTTATTCTAGAGATGAATTGCTATGTGAGCAGTTTGTCTTATTTGATGGAAGAGAGGCTCCATCTCCAACGCTATAGAAGCATTTCCATGTGACCAACCATGACGTGGTAAGATAGTCCATCAAGGTTTGCCTAATGTTGGCTACATCTTTGGTTTGCCTATAGAAGCATTTCCATTAGGCCCATTACAACATGAGCTCGAGTAATATATTGTAAGGAATTGGAAAATGGAATTCAGTTTTCTAGTTCTAGTATAGATAGTCATAACATCCAACAAACATGTGCTTGTCAACAAACATCTTCTATTGAAACCCTAGTGATGGAGACATAAAAGATAAAGAGCATAATGATGGAGACATAAAAGATAAAGAGCATAATGATGAACAAGAATGAATGGATGGATGAGTGGAGGATGAAGGTTTTGGAGATTGAGATTGAGATTGAGAGAGAGAGAGAGAGAGAGAGAGAGAGAAATTACCTATTTGATGCTAACATTGTCGTTGTGTTTTGTCCGATAGTTATGGTGGTGTGAGGTTGACTACGAAAGAGAGAGAGACAGAGAGAGAGAGAGAGAGAAAATATAATGAGAACAGGATACAGGAGGGAAAAAACCTCAATTCGTGCGTAACAATATTAGTGATAGTTGGTCTTTAGTGACTTTCAAAACTGCCACTATTTCTCAATTTTAACGTAATGCTATAATCTAGGTAGCCAGCTAATAAATCTACAATTTATCTATAATTTTTGAGGACTTTAGCATGGATTTTTATGCTGGTTTTATTAATTTGGCCTTAATTTAGCTTAATGCTAAGAATAAGTTTCAGGGGTAATTAATCCAAGAAAATGAAGAAAAAAGGCAAGGAAAGAGGGTTCAAAAAGACCAAACTCAGCCCAGACTGGTTGTGGAAGCAAGAGAGAGCACTTCGGCTCAAGAGGAGTAAGTGGATTCCATGAGAAAACCCAAGAAAAGAAAACCTAGCTAAGAGTAAAATTTTGAAATAAGGGTAGGATCCATCTAATGGATTCCATAAAGGGTGTGGAATGGGTGGGTGAATTTCAAAATTTTCCTACCTTCTCCTAATTGGGAATCATATTCCCTAAATTTAGAATACAATATTTAAGGATTATACTTGAACCATAATCAAACCAGATCTAAACGAAAAAGAAACAGGAAGGATTATACTTGATCCGGAGAAACAATATCTCCCAAAGTTGGTATTCACGCTCAAAGAAGTGTCAAGATCCGCTCCTGCTGAACATGACACAACTGTTGATGGAACGGAACCAGTAGGGTGCGTCCTACACACTGGATCCTTCGCAAGAACCCACTGGAAACTCTGAACACTGAATCATTTTTAGTCTTTTCTGCAAGACTGATGTCAAGAACTGATTTCTTGACTTCTTTCTCCTACAAAGATCGAATCTTGCAAAAGGGGTTGGTGGCGGCTGGAGGAGAACTCTTGGATGAAGATGGCTGAACAACTTTTCTTCTCTCTAGAGTTCTTGAGATCAAATATCTGTTGCAGAAGACTTTCTTCTCTCTCTTAAAACTTGTTCGAAATCTGGTATATTCGAATTAGCTTTTTCCTCCTTTCTTCTTGATTAAGAAATCCTCCTAATTAGGAGTTATCCCAATCCAAATCAATATTTGGATAGGGGATAATATTAATCCTATCTGCAGATTAAGTTAGTTTACTCCTGATCTTATCAGGAGGTTACCAGATTCAAATCTAATTTGAATTTGGTCTCCCAAAGTGGATAAGGTCAAAAGCCCAATCCTTTTTACTAACTGAAAGAAGGGTAGGATCCATCTAATGGACGCCATGAAGGGTGCGGAATGGGTGGGTGAATTTTAAAAATTTTTCTACCTTCTCCCAACTGGGAATCATATTCCCTAAATTTAGAATACAATATTCAATGATTCTACTTGAACCATAATCTAACCAGATCTGAGCCAAAAGGAAACAGGAAGGATTATACCTGATCCGGAGAAACAATATCTCCCAAAGTTTATGTTCACGCCCAAAGAAGATACCAAGAACCACTCCTGCTGAAGATGACACAGCTATGAATGGAACGGAACCAACAGGGTGCGTCCTACACACTGGATCCTTCACAAGAACCCACTGGAAACTCTGAACACTGAATCCTTTTTTCAGTCTTTTCTGCAAGACTGATGTCAAGAACTGATTTCTTGACTTCTTTCTCCTACAAAGATCGAATCTTGCAAGAGGCGTTGGCAGCAGCTGGAGGAGAACTCCTGGGACGAAGATGGCTGAACAGCTTTTCTTCTCTCTAGAGTTCTTGCGATCAAATCTCTGTTGCAGAAGACTTTCTTCTCTCTTAGAGAAACTTGGTTCGAAATCTAGTATATTCGAATATTGATTTCTCCTCCTTTCTTCTTGATTAAGAAATCTTCCTAATTAGGAGTTATCCCAATCCAAATCAATATTTGGATAGGGGATATTCTTAATGCTATCTGGAGATTAAGTTAGTTTACTCCTAATCTTATCAGGAGGTTACTAGATTCAAATCTGATTTAAATTTGGTCTCCCAGAGTGGATAAGGTTATAAGCACAATCCTTTTTACTAACATTAATCTCGGATTCGCCCCATACATGGGTGATCATATCAACCCTGCTCGTAATGGGCTTTTGGCCCATTAAGTGTTTAGTATTTAACTAGTTTTCCAATCTGCTGCCTAGTTGGGTTTCTTTGTATGGCGTGGGACCCAAGCATTGATCTACACACCAGCCACATGGGTTCAACCCAACCTTTATTGCAAGGCCCAGCCGAATCCACTGAAAACTCAGTGACCCCTTGAGCCCTCACATGGACCCTATGGGCCCAACACTTACAATAAGTGGTCGCTGGGCCAAGCCATCTTATAAAAACCCAGGGACTGTGGACAGGTGCAAGATTAGCCCATCAGGTATTATCCTAAATGGTCTTACACTTAATCTCTCAGCCCTTAATGATCAAGCATTGCCCGACAAGAGAAGACCTCTCCCTCGGCTTCAAGGAACAGTGTCGCACTCTCTACTCACATATATTTGCAAAACAAAATATTTGCAAAACAAATATTTGCAAAATATTTGCAAAACAAAATTCCAATGATTGAAATCAACTACCATCAGTTTGGTTTCCATCAAAAAAGAGTGCATTCCCGATCATTACCATTGTCCGACAAAGGGGCTGATCCTGTCACTATGATCACTTTCTCAGATAAATTCTTAGACTGCCCCGACATGACCAGGTTTTGACCCCCACTAAGGATCTCAATGATTGACATATCAAAAACAGCCTGATCCAACACCTAGTGAAGTGTCATAATCGAGTCCGGTGGTCAGGTGTAACTTTCCAGTTTTTCCCATCTATCTCCAAGGTCTAGGGCAATACTAGAAATCTGGTCCAGTTCAAGGGTTCAAGCAATCCCATACTGCATGTGCCTTGGATCTTACCCTGATGGCTGAAACAAGCATCCCAACACTTGGTGGCACACCAGTATCAGCCTTGGTAGGATAAATCTCCCCAAACTTATCCAATGGCTGTGAACATTTAAAACTAACACAAGTCTCTATTAGTGTCCAGTTTTAGGGTCTGACATAGAAATATACCAAACAACATGAATCAAACATGTACTTTGTTTGTTTACACTAAATGTCAAAAGTACATCAAATTGGATTGAAGCAAAGGGCATACAAAACTATCTAACAGCTCCCACTTGAACTTAGGTCCAATCCGGTACAAGCCGGACTGCCATACTTTCCAAGTGTTTCTCGAACACCTTCTGTGTCAGTGGCTTAGTCAATGGGTCTGCCACATTGTCCGCTGATGCTACCTTCTAAATTAGGACATCCCCTTTACCAATGATCTCCCACAGTACATGGTACTTCCTCTCGATGTACTTTGACGTCGAGTGAGCCCAAGGCTCTTTAGCCTGGGCGACCGCTCCATTGTTGTCACACAACAATGGGATGGGTGATGTGCTAGATAGAATCACTCCCACTTCATGTATGAATTTCTTCATCCACACGGCTTCCTTGGTAGCTTCACTTGCGGCAATGTACTTGGCCTCGGTTGTGGAGTCTGCTGTGGACCCCTGTTTGATGCTTTTCTAGCAAACAACACACGATTCTATCATGAAAACATACTCAGATGTTGACGTTCTATCATTTGGATCCGACTGGAAATCGGCATCGGTATACCCTAGAACTTGTAGTGAACTACCATTGAATACCAGACAAAACTCTTTTGTCCTTCGAAGGTATTTATGTTCTTCACAGCAGTCCAATGCTCCTGCCCTGGGTTGGCATGGAATCTGCTTACCACACTCACCACCTAAGCTATGTCCGGGCGAGTGCAAAGCATGGCATACATGATGCTCCCTACGGCTGAGGCATAGGGAATGTCTCTCATGCCCTCACTCTCCTTAGAAGCCTTGGGAGACATCTTCTTGGAGAGTGTGGCTCCATGCCTGAAAGGAACATTTCCATTCTTGGAGTTCTCCATGCTATATCTTTTGACAATTTTGTCAATGTAAGCAGCCTGGTATAATCAAATTATCCACTTCGATCTATCTCTATAGAGTCGAAGACCCAGTATATATGAAACTTCTCCAATATCTTTCATGGATAACTGCTATGATAGCCATACCTTGACCGAAATCAACATTCCTACATCATTCCCAATGAGTAGGAAATCGTCCATGTACAACACCAAAAGGGTGATCTTATCCCCATTGGATTTTCTGTAAACATAAGGCTCATCCGGATTATGCACAAAGTCAAACGTTTTGACAACAAAGTTGAAACAGATGTTCCAACTTCTAGAAGCCTGCTTAAGTCCATATATGGATCTATTAAGTTTACATACCATGTGTTCCTGACTAGCGGTAATGAAGCCTTGCGACTGCTGCATCTAGATATCTTCATTAAGATCTCCATTTAGGAACGCGGTTTTGACATCCATCTGCCAAATCTCATAGTCATGGTATGCTGCTATAGCTAGCAGGATCCTAATGGATTTGAGCATGGCCACGGGCAAAAAGGTTTCCTCATAATCGATACCTTTTTTTTAAGTGTACCCTTTTGCCACCAAGCGAGCTTTGTAGGTCTCAATCCTGTCATCAGGGCCCTTCTTCCTCTTGTAGATCCATTTGCAACCAATTGCTTTTACCCCGGAGGACGGATCTACTAGAGTCCAGACTCCATTGGTCTCCATCGAGTCCATCTCAGCTCTCATGGCCTCCACCCACTTCTGGGAATCTATGTCTAACATAGCTTCCGCATAAGTTATGGGATCCTCTTCACTAGTCAAGGCTTCCACCAGGTAACTATCCTGGTCATAACCATATCGGACTGGTGGTCTGCATACCTGAGTGGATCTTCTAGGTTGGTTACTACCTAGAGCCTGTGGAACATCTCCCACTGCACCTGAGCTCTCCTCATCAAGAACTATTTATTGACGATGGGTGTCCAGGATGTAATCGGTTTCTAAGAATTGGGCATTTCGATTGCAGAACACTTTCTGCTCACTTGGGTCATAGAATAGATAACCCACTGAAATAGGCAATGACTGGTTTTTGGATTCCAACTTGTCCGCACTTGTTCTTTTAACGTGTGTAGGACAACCCCAAACCTTCAAGTGTCTCACACTTGGCTTCCTTCCGGTCCATAGTTCATATGGAGTCTTTGGAACTGATTTGGTTGAAACCCGATTCAGTACGTAGATAGCAGTCTCTAACGCATATCCCCAAAAGGATGTGGATAATTCTGAGTGGACGATAAGTGACCAGACCATGTCCAACAAGGTCCTATTCCTCCTCTCTAAAACACCGTTGAGTTGAGGTGTGGCAGGAGGAGCTAATTGTGACACTATCCCGTTGACCTTTAAGCAGTCCCTGAATTCGTTAGAGAGATACTCACCACCTCGATCTGATCGAAGGGCCTTAATTTCTCTCCTTAACTGTTTCTCGACTTTCTGTCTGAATTCTTTGAACTTTTCAAATGACTCAGACTTGTGTCTCATTAGGTACATGTAACTAAATCGTGAAAAACCATCTGTAAAGGTGATGAAATACATGTGTTGATTTCGTGTCCTAACACTCAGGGGACCACATACATCAGTATGTATAAGGTCAAGTGTGCCTGCAACTCCTTCAGGCTTACTGTCAAATGGCCGCTTAGTCATCTTACCTCGAAGGCAAGGCGCACAAGTGGTAAGATTTCTATAGTTAGAAAATCCAAAGGACCATCCTTTACCAACCTTGTGATTCGGTCAACACCGATGTGGCCAAGTCAGTAATGCCAGAGGCAGGTGGGATTTACTCTATCACAATTTCTTTTCTTGGTATTTTCGACCGACATAGTTTCGATTAAGTTAGTTTCCAGAGAAGGATGTAGAACATAGAGACCGTTCTCCAGTTCCTTGCATGCAATGAATTTGTTATTCCATTTAACAGTAATCATATTACTAAAATAAACAGTATATCCATCAGCACACAGTTTAGAAATAGAAATCAATTTTTTTCTCAAGTTCTGTACATAAAGACAATCTTTAAGTACAAGCACTCCTTCTCTAAAAACTAATTCTACGTTCTTATTGCCGAAGCTGCAACACTTGTAGTTGTTCCAAAAAAATAGTGTCACTTCACCTTCACTCAATCTTCTGCTAACTTTGAACCCCTGCAGTGAGTTACACGCATGAGTTGAAGCCCCGGAGTCAACACACCAGGACACAGTTCTAAATAAAATTTGAATTTAACAGAAATTAATTTCAAATCAATCGCCCTTGACAAGAAACAATTTCTTGAAATAAAGAAAACAACCTGCGCAAATCTTGGTAGAACAACTTCTGTCCATCTGTGCAGGTTCAGATCTGATTTTCTTTTGGTTCAAGATTCGAACCTGTGGCTCTGATACCACTAAAAGAAGGGTAGGATCCATCTAATGGACGCCATGAAGGGTGCGGAATGGGTGGGCGAATTTCAAAAATTTTCCTACCTTCTCCCAACTGGGAATCATATTCCCTAAATTTAGAATACAATATTCAAGAATTCTACTTGAACCATAATCAAACCAGATCTAAACCAAAAGGAAACAAGAAGGATTATACCTGATCCGAAGAAACAATATCTCCCAAATTTGGTGTTCATGCCCAAAGAAGATACCAAGAATCGTTTCTGCTGAAGATGATACAGCTGTGAATGAAACGGAACCCGCAGGGTGCATCCTACACACTAGATCCTTCACAAGAACCCACTGGAAACTCTGAACACTGAATCATTTTTCAGTCTTCTCTGCAAGACGGAAGTCAAGAACTGATTTCTTGACTTCTTTCTCCTACAAAGATCGAATCTTGCAACAGGGGTTGGCGGCGGCTGGAGGAGAACTCCTGGGATGAAGATGGCTGAACAGCTTTTCTTCCCTCTGGAGTTCTTGAGATCAAATCTCTGTTGTAGAAGACTTTCTTCTCTCTTAGAGAAACTTGGTTCGAAATCTGATATATTCAAATCTCGTTTTCTCCTCCTTTCTTCTTGATTAAGAAGTCCTCCTAATTAGGAGTTATCCCAATCCAAATCAATATTTGGATAGGGGATAATCATAATCCTATCTGTAGATTAAGTTAGTTTACTCCTGATCTTATCAGGAGGTTACCAGATTCAAATCTGATTTGAATTTGGTCTCACAGAGTGGATAAGGTCAAAAGCCCAATCCTTTTTACTAACATTAATCTCAGATTCGCCCCATACACGGGTGATCATATCAGCCCAGCTCGTAATGGGCTTTTGGCCCATTAAGTGTTTAGTATTTAACTAGTTTTCCAAACTACTACCCAGTTGGGCTTCTTTGTATGGCGTGGGACCCAAGCATTGATCTACACACCAACCACATGGGTTTGGCCCAGCCTTTATTACAAGGCCCAGCCGAATCCTCTAAAAACTCAGTGACCCCTTGAGCCCATCACATGGACCCTATGGGCCCAACACTTACATTAAGTGGTCCCTAGGCCAAGCCATCTTATAAAAACCCAGGGACTGTAGGCAGGTGCACAATTAGCCCATCAGGTATTATCCTAAATGGTCTTACACTTAACCTCTCAGCCCTTAATGATCAAGCACTGGCCGACAAGAGAAGACCTCTCCCTCGGCTGCAAGGAACAGTGCCGCACTCTTTACTCACATGGATCCCGGGAATTAAAACCTTTTGCAAATGTTTTTGAAACCGTACATATACATATATATTAATTTTGCAAAACAAAATTCCAATGATTGAAATCAACTACTAGCAGTTTGGTTTCCATCAGAGAGAGTGCATTCCCGATCATTACCATTGTTCGACAAAGGGGCTGATCTTGTCACTATGATCACTCACTCAGATGAAATCTCAGACTGCCCCCAACATGTCCAGGTTTTGACCCCCACTAAGGATCTCAGTGATTGACATATCAAAGACAACCCGATCCGCCACCTAGTGAAGTGTCATAATCGAGTCTAGGGGTCAGGTGTAACTTTCCAGCTTTGCCCATCTGTCTCCAAGGTCTAGGGCAATACTGGAAATCTGGTCCGGTTCATGGGTTCAAGCAATCTCATACTGCATGTGCCTTGGGTCTTACCCTAATGGCCGAGACAAGCCATCCCAACACTTGGTGGCACATCAGTATCAGCCTTGGCAGAATAAATCTCCCCAGACTTATCCAATGGCTGTGAACATTTAAAGCTAACACTAGTCTCTGTAAGTGTCTAGTTTTAGGGTCTTACATAGAAAAATACCAAACAACATGAATCAAACATGTACTTTCTTTATTTACACTAAATGTCAAATGTACATCAAATTGGATTGAAGCTAAGGGCATACAAAACTGTCTAACAAATTTGGCCCAGCAAAGAAGGCCCATTCTCAGCTCAAAAGAGCAGCTCAAAGTATAGATATCATGTGCTAGGAGAGAAAATAAGTGCAGCCCAAATAACAACCCTTAGGAGGCTTTCAAGAGAGCTCTAAAAAGTTCAAGAAAAAGGTGTAATACACCCCATTCTAGAGGCTTCAAGAAGGGGCAAGAGCCCCCTTGAAAAACTATATAAGGAGGCTTCTAGGAGGGGGGAGAGGTGTTCAATTGCTTGAGATGAAGGCTTTCCCACTCTTAGAGGTTCGGCCACCTCGAGAGAAGAGAAGAGAAGAAGGCTAGGCGCAAGGAAGAAGAAGAAAAGGGGCTGAAGGAGTTCAAGTCAAGCAAGATAGAAGAGAAGGTGAGTTCGAAATTGGGGGTTTGTGATTCAAAGCTCTTTTGTAATAAATCAATTGTAGTTTCATTCTCCTTTAATTTGAATTCAGTTTCTTTGTTATATTTCCTTTCTTCTTTCTCCTTCTTCCATTCTTCCTTGATGTATTTCAGCTTGTAAAATTTCAGTTCAGCAATCTAATTCTTTTTTATTCATTCGAATGGTTATGAATTGTACTTGAAGTTTCTTGAATAAGGGTGTTATTGTAGATTTATTCGGCCAACTAACCTTCAAAACTCATATCTGAATTCTCAGATCTGAGATTGCAAGATCTGAATTGCTTGAAAGAGAATTTAGATTTGCAAATTTTAGATTGGTCGAATGGATCTAAAGCTTGGAATTCTTAGAGTGCTTGAGAAAGATTCTAGGAATTCAGATCTACTATTCAAGAACTAAATTGAGTGCAATGTTAGAGATAACTTGCACAATTCAGTTGGTGATCAATTCAGATTTGAATTGATGCCTTAGAAGTGTTTGAAGAAATGCATGCATGGGGATTATTCCTTTGGGGGTCAAAACCTAGGTATGTTGGGGCAGTTTGAGAATTCATTCGAGTGGGTGATCATAGTGATAGGTTTAACCACTTTGTCGGACAAAGTGAATGATCGGGACTGTGCTCTCTCTGATGAAAACCAAAACTTCCAACAGTCGATTTCAAACTTGTTTGAGATTTGTTTTGCAAAATATATTTATATGATAATATATATTATGTTTTAAGAAAAATGTTTGCAAAAGATTTTAATTCCTGGGACCCATCCTGAGCAGAGAGTGCAACACTGCACCTTGCATCCAGGGGAGAGGTCATTTCCTGTCGGGTAGTGTTTGGTCATTATGGGTTGAGAGGTTAAGTGTAAGAGACCATTTAGGGTTGTTTACCTGATGGGATATATCCTACTTAAGTCCATTGTCCTTGGGCCTTCTAGGGTGGCTAGACTCAAGTATCATTTAATGTAAATGTTGGGGCCATTAAGAGTCCATACTAATGGAATCAGGGGTTTACTATAATTAACAGTGAATTAGGCCAGGCCTTTTCATAGAGGCTGGGCAGAACCCATATGGGCTTATGTAGGGTCATTGTTAGGGTTTCATGCCATACAAAGAGAACCAAATGGGCCAACAACTACCTAGGGGCGTGAACCACTTGCTTAATGAGCCTAAAGCCCAAGATTAATTAAGCTATCATGTGACTTGGGAAAATATGGGTTTGGATTTGGGTCTGGATCAGCCATTAGGAAAAGAGGATAAGTCTTATCCACTTAAAGAGTCTAAATCCAAATAATGATTTGGATAAGGAACCTCCTAATGTTTTGATAGTTTTGTATGCCCTTAGCTTCAATCAAGATGATGTACTTTATGAGTTTATTGTAAATGAATAAAAATACATATTTGATTCATGTTCCCCTGGTATGTTTTTGTGTAATACCCTTAAACTAGACACTTAATGAGACTCGTGTTAGTTTAGAATGTTAACAGCCAGTGGATCGGTCTGAGGAGACCTATCCTGACAAGGCTGACACAGTGGTGCCACCAAGTCGGTTGGGGTGGCTTGTCTCATCTACCGGGGTGAGACCCTAGGCACATACAGTGTAGGATTAATTGAATCTTTGAACTGGACCAGATTTCTAGTATTGCCCTGGACCTTGGAGATTGATGGGCAAAACTGAAAAGTTACACCCGACCCCTAGACTCGATTGTGATACTGCACTAGGTGTAGGATTGGGCTGTCTTTGATGTACCAATCAGTCAGATCCTTAGCGGGGATCAAAACCTGGGTATGTTGGGATAGTCTGAGAATTCATCTGACTGGGTGATCAAAGTGACAGGATCGGCCCCTTTGTCGGACAAAGGTAATGATCGGGGATGCACTCTCACTGATGGAAACCAAGACTACCGGCAACCAATTTCAATTGTTGAGATTTTTTTTACAAAATATATTTTATATATGAAAGTATATATATTATGGTTTCGAAATGATTTGCAAAAGGTTTTAATTCCCGAGATCCATATAAGAGAGACTTCAACACTGTTCCTTGCAGCCGAGGGAGAGGTCCTCTCTTGTCGGGCAGTGTATGATCATTATGGGCTGAGAGGTTAAGTGTAAGACCATTGAGGATAATACCTAATGGGCTAATCTTGCATCTGCCCACAGTCCCTAGGTGTTACAAGGTGGTTTGGCCTAGGGACCACTTAGGGTAAGTGTTGGGCCCATAGAGACAATGAAATGATTTTCAAGGGGTGCACTGTCCATAACAATGTATTCGGCCAGGCCTTGTAACAATGTTTGGGCCGAACCCATGTGGCTGATGTGTAGATCAATGTTAGGGTCCCACGCCTTACAAGGAAGTCCAACTGGGCAGTAGTTTGGAAGGCTAAATGAATACATAACCTTAAATGGGCCTTAAGCCCATTTCGAACAGGGCTAATTTGATTAGTCACTTAAAGGGATGAATTTTGAGATGGATCAGCTAATATGATTGGGCCCAGACCCTATCCACTTAGAGGGTCTAAGATCTAAATAAGATTTAGATCTAGAAGCCTCCTAATTAGATTAGGAGATGGCTGATCTAATTTGCAGATAAAATAAGTGTTATCCCTTATCACTTAAAGGGACTTCTAATACAAATATGATTTGGGCTAGCAATTCCTAATGGGATTAGGAGCTGATCCCTTTGAGATTATAAATGGAGGAGGGGGCGGCAGCCTTTAGACATGCAACCAACAAACTCTTGTCTTCAGAGTTGAGATTACAAGAAGAGAGAATTTTGCACCCTACAAACACTCTCTTGCCGCCTCCTTCCTGCAGCCGCCACCTCCAGCAGTTCGATCTCCAGTTCTTGGGAGAAATCAAGATTTGATCTTGATACCAATCTTTTGGAGAAAAGATTGGTTGGAGTTGTATTCACAAGCCATCCAGTTGATTCTTGCAAAGGGTCAAGTTCTTTTGGAAGAACACTATTGATTCTGCTCCACCCTGCATTGCGCCATCTTCAGTGGAAGCAGATTTTGGATCCTTCCTTGGGCGTGAACACCTCTGTTGGGAGATACTGTTCTCTGTATTATGTATAATCCCTCCCTACTCCTTTTGGTTCAGATTTTGTTTAGTTTATGGTTCAAGAATGATCATTGAAAATATAATTTTCTAAATAGGGAATTTGATTCCCAATTGAAGGGAGAGAAAATTTTTTGAAATTCGCCCCCTTATTCCACAATCTTTGGGCATCCATGTGATGGATATCCTATCCCTTCACCTAATTCGATTAAGAGTGGTGATCCTTAAGGTTTATGAATGGAGGGTTCGATCTGCTCCAGATCAATTTTGCTATAAGCTCTTTCTCTCTATTCTTGCCACCCCAGAATCCCTAATTTGATCTCCACTTCTTTGATTGATATTGATCAGTTTCCTCTTTGATTTTTGCAAGAAAAATACAAAGAAAATTCTTGCCCACCTCCCTTGTTCGATCAAAGGTGTTGGATCACAGTTTTTCTGAAAATTGTGTGCTGAACCGGCTTCAATTCAAGTTGCGCCATCTTCAGTGGAAGCTGTTTTTGGAACTCTCTTTGGGTGTGAACTACCACTTTGAGAGCTACATTTGTGGAATTCGTATTAGGTATACTTCTCCCTTTTGTTAGTTTCAAATTTGGCTGGTTTCGGTGCAAAAACAATCCTAGAAAAAGCAATTTTTCTAAAACTGGGAATATGTTTCCCAGAAGGGTAAAATAAATTTTTTGAAATTTTGCCCAACCATCCAACATGGTTCGGCCATTCATATGATGGATTTCCCCTTCCTTCAGTTTTGACCCCCAAAGGATCTCACCGATTGGCATATCAAAGATAGCCCAATCGGACACCTAGTGTTGTACCATAATCGAGTCTAAGGGTTATGTGTAACTTTCTAGTTTTGCCCACCAGTCTCCAAGGTCCGAGGCATAATTAAAATTGGTATGGGTTCAGTGTTTTGAACAAACACACACTTCATGTGCTTTGGGTCTAACCCTGGAAGTTGAGTCAAACTAACCCAACCTTCTTGGTAGCACATCAATGTCAGCCTTGGCAGGATAAACTTCCCTAAGTCTATCCAACGGCTGAGAACATTCTAAACTAACACGAGTCTCATAAGTGTCCAGTTTAAGGGTAATTACACAGAGGCACACCAATTATAACATGAAACAATTATGTACTTTTATTCATTTACAACAAATGGATGTGTACATGAATATGATTTGAGCTATGGGCATACACTGTCTAACACATAGCTGGGATAAGGCACGAATGATGATGATCCAATTCTTGTCCTAAATGTATGGGGTTAGCTACATGACTTCTGTTTCACCAATCCATTTATATTTTTCACTTTTTTCATGGGGCTATACAATGGTGTGCCCCATCCTATCTATCTATAAACTTATCAAATTGAAAGAAAAAAGGGTATCAATGATTGGAAACTCTAGATATGCAATTCTTATGTGTCCAAAGTAATGATACTTCAAACTATGGGGAAATGTCAAAAAAACATTTTGACTATTCCGAGTGTTTCCCCATTTTAGTTGTCTTATGTGATTCTTGATGGATCTATATGTTTGAAATTGGAGTCCAACTATGATATATTTTGAATGTTTGTTGTACATTAATTAAAATTTCAATCAATCATGTTAAAGATATGTCATTGGTCTATTTATTTTTCATTGGTTCACATTTCACAAGGTGTATTAACCATTAAACTTAAAACTTTAATAGATAGTATAATCTCAAATAATAGTTTAATCTATAATAAATATTAATCAATAAGTTATAACAAAAATACAATAAATACAATAAGTACAATAAATTAAATTTAAAGTTTTCAATAATTGTAGTTTAATCTCCAATAATTATTGAAAGTTTTCTATTAAATAACAAAACAAAATAAATTTATACATAATCATTGAAAATACATTTATCACAAAAATAATAAATAATTACTGAAATACAACAAATATTAATTTTAGCATATATAATTATATAGTAAATACAGATTAAGAGTTCAAAATTATTATTAATAAATATTAATTGTTTTGAAATTAATTTTCTCGAACTACTACTTGATATAAGTGAAATTAGTTATTTACGATATTATGTACAAATATTAAATTATAATTAATTTCAATATTATGTTATAACCATTTTCTAATTTTTAGAGTTTTTTTAAATTTATTAAATAATTTATTTATTTTAACTATTTCAAATCTAGTTATGTTAAATATTTTGTTGTTTAAAATATTTAGTTTTTTAAATACTTAAATAATATGTAAAATATTTAAATTTTAAAATATTAATTATTTATTGAATATAATTATCCATAAAATCATAATTTATACTATTATTACATAATTTCAATATTAATTTTGTAATATATTAAATTATTATTAATTTCAACATTATGTTATAATTATTTTTCTACTTCGATGATTTTTTTTAAATTTATTACATAACTTCATTATTTTAACTTAAGAGTGATGGGCTCCGGGGTTCACTGCCCATAATAGTGAATTCGGCCAGGCCTTGTAACAGAGGCTAGGCTGAACCCATGTGGCTAATGTGTAGATCAATGTTTGGGTCCCGCGCCATACAAGAAAACCCAACTAGGTAGCAGATTGGAAGGTAAGTGAGCACATGGACTTAATGGGCCTAAAGCCCAACTCGAACTGGTCTAATTTGATTAGTTAAAGAGAGGGGCAGATTTGGGATTGGGATCAATAGATAGGATAGGGGGTTATCCCTATCCACTCAAAGAGTCCAGATCCAAATACAGATTTGGATTTGGAAACTCCTAATAAGATTAGGAGGGCTGATCTAATTTGCAGATAAGAGAAGGGCTTATCCTTATCTCTTAAAGAGAACTCCTTATCCAAATACTGATTTGAATTAGGAAACTCCTAATGAGATTATAAGGCTATAAAAGGAGGAGGGGGCGAACCATTCTAGACAACACATCAGATCAGATTTTAGATCACAGGAAAGAGAGAAGACAACTACAGTGAAACTGTGCCATCTTTTACTCTTGCACCCTCCTCCTGCTGCCACCATTGCCACTTTGATTTGCACCGTAGGAGCGATCAAAAAGTGTTCTTGATATTAGTCTTTGGAGAAAGGGAGATCTGAAGTCATTCTCATGCTCCATCCTTCGAATTCTTGTTGAAGGATTCGGTTCTTGTGAAGAACCAGCTAATTCTGCTCCACCCTACGTTGTGTCATCTTCAGTGGGAGCAGTCTTTGGAGTTTTCCTTGGGTGTGAACACGTTCGTTGGGAGTTACTACTACTCCGTATCTGGTATATCCCTCTCCTACCTTTTGGTTTCAGATCTGGTTCGGTTCTTGGTTCAAGATTGATCCTTGAAAATGCAGATTTTCTAAAACAGGGAATGTGATTCCCAAATGGAAGAGAGAAATTTTTGAAATTTTGCCCAACCTACCTACAAGGTTCGACCATCCATATGATGGATCTCTCATCCCTTCAACTTCTACTTCTTGGTGTATTGACTCTGAGGCTTCAACTCATGCGTGTAACTCACTGCAGGGGTTCAAGATAAGTAGAAAACTGAGTAACGGAGAAGTGACACTCTACTTGGGGACTTCTGCAATAGTTGCAGCTACAGCCATAGGAACTGTAGAACTACTTTTCAAAGAAGGAACAATTGTACTTAAAGTTTGTCTTTTCGTACCTAATTTAAGAAGAAATTTGATTTCTGTCTAAAAATTGTGCATGGATAGTTATTTTATCTTATTTAGTAATGTGATTACTATTAAATGGAATAACAAATTCCTAGCATATGGAGAACTTGAGAATGGTCTCTATGTTCTCCATCCTTCTCTGGAAACAAACATTATCGAAACTACATAAAAAATAATCCCCAAGAAGAGAATTCGTGATACAGTTAATCCCACGTGCTTGTGGCAATACCGACTTGGCAACATCAACATATGTTGTATCACAAGGTTGGTAAAGGATGGTCCTTTGGATTTTCTAACTATAGAAGATCTTCCAACCTGTGAACCTTGTCTTTAGGGTAAGATGATGAAGCGGTCATTTAAGGGAAAGCCTAAAAAATCTATAGGCACACTTGACCAGATACATACTGACGTATGTGGTCCCCTGAATGTTAGGATGCGTAACCAACACGTTTATTTCAAAACCTTTACTGATGACTATTCTCGGTATGGTTACATGTACCTAATGAGACATAATCTGAATCCTTTGAAAATTCAAAGAGTTCAAACAAGAAGCGAGTTGTAAGATCACACCCATCTCTTTCAGTGGTCTGAGATTCATGGTCATGGAAATAGAATGGGGCATGACATTTATCGAAGCTCCTAGATTTAACATTGCTTTTTCAATCTGGATATTTCCTATTTTACAGGGGATAGTGAACATACCTAGATCCTTGCATTTAGGGCATAGTCTCTTTTGGAGAATTGCTGAAACATTTCCTCCTATATGAACTTTCTCATCGCCTTTCAACCTTTTCTTAGTGGAGCTCATTGAGGAATTTAGCATAGTAGGGTACCTGCTTGATGAGCATCAAGGAGGGGGATATTTACCTCAACTTTGCAGAATTTCTCGAGAATATCCTTGTCTTGCTCCTCCTTCTTGGATTTTGCAAATCGGCTAGGAAAAGGTGGAACGATGACTATGGCTTGGGGTTGCTTTCTGCTTGAATTTTTTCAGGGTGATGGTGTCTCCTTTTCTTTCTCTTCTTTAGTTGTATCTTTAGATGCTTTCTTCACTAGGTTCATTCAGCTCCTTCCCACTTCTAAAGGTGATTATGCTAGCATTCTATTTCGGATTAGCTATGGTTTGGAAGGGTAGGCTTCCTGATACTTGAGATTCCATTTGACTCATAGCAGTTGCCAATTGGCTGACATGATTCTCCAGGGTTCGGATGCTTGTCCTTGTCTCCTGTTGAAATTGTTGAGTGTTAGTTGCAAGTGCTTTAACAATTTCATCTAGAGACATACCTGGGTTGGAAGACGAATTTGGTGGAACCGGCAGTCTAGGTTGATGTTGTTGTTGGAAGCCGAAAGGCTTGGCTCCATAGCTAAGGTTAGGATGATACCTCCATCCTGCATTGTAGGTATTTGAGTAGGGATCGTATCTCTTCTGTGGGAAGCATCCAACAACATTGGCTTGTTCATAGGGTTCATCTTGAAGTGTAGGGCACATGTTAGTTGGATGTCCCATAGTTGAACAAATCCCGCAAGCCTTCACCATTTGCATGTTACCTACAGCCATTTGACGGACAAGAGATGTCAAATATGCAATTTGTTGTTCTATGGAAGAGATGTTTACCTCATTAGCATGGGTTGCTGGAGGGTCGAGCCTATAGCCAAACTATTGAGAGTTGGCCGCCATGTTTGAGGTCAATTCTCTTGCTTGGGTAGGAGTTTTGTTCACCAACACACCTCCGCTTGCTGCATCAATCATACTCCTATCCATCGGCAATAACCCTTCAAAGAAATATTGGATATGGAGCAGGTCTGGAATCTGATGTTGTGGACAGCTGGCACAGAGTTGCTTAAATCTCTCCTAGTATTCGTAGAGAGCTTCCCCACTGAATTGTCTTATACCGCAGATCTCCTTTCTAATGTTAGCAGCTCGGGAGGCAGGGAAGAACTTTTCAAGAAATTGCCTTTTCATATCATTCCATGTGGTGATAGAATTAGAGGGTAAGTAGTAAAGCCAATCCTTAGCTTTATTAGCTAATGAGAAAGGAAAGGCACACAGCTTGATCTGTTCCTCGGTAACACCTTGAGGTTTCATTCTTAAGCATACTGCAAGGAATTCTTTTAAGTGTTTGTGGGGATTTTCACCTGAAAGTCCACGAAAAGTAGGGAGTAAGTGGATAAGACAAGATTTGAGTTCGAAAGGTACCGCTAGATCTGCATATTCGATGCAGAGAGGTTGTTGGTGCTGATCCAGTGCAGTTAGCTCTCTAAGAGTTCTCTCTTCGTTGTTGGCCATGACTTCTTCAGGATGGTTAGATGGCTCAATGTGAAAGGATGAGAGATCCATCACATGGACGCCCAAAGATTGCGGAATAAGGGGCGAATTTCAAAAATTTTTCCTCTCCCTTCAACTGGGAATCACATTCCCTATTTAGAAAATCATATTTTCAAGGATAAATCTTGAACCTTAAACTGAACCAGATCTGAACCAAAAGGAATGGGAGAGAATAATACCTGATACGGAGAAGTAATATCTCCCAACGAAGGTGTTCACGCCTAAGGAAGGATCCAAAAACTGCTCCCACTGAAGATGGCGCAGTGCAGGATGGAGCAGAATCAGCAGTGTTCTTCCCCATGAACTCTGTTCTTCGCAAGAATCAGTAGAATGGTACGTGAGCACAGCTTCCTTTTCAATCCTTTCTCAAAGAACTGATGTCAAGATCCAATCTTGACTTCTCCCACAACTGGAGATCGAACTGGCAAACAGGGCGACAAGAGCAAGGAGGCGGCAAGAGAGTATTCGCAGGCTGCAGAATTCTCTCTTCTTGATTTCAGCACTAAAGATGATTTGATGTGTTTCTTGTTGGTCTCTCTCAAGGCTGCCGCCCTCTCTTTCTTTTTGTTAACTTAAAAGATCAGCTCCTAATCCCATTAGGAGGTGCTTATCCAAATCATATTTGGATCAGTCTTCTCTTCTAGTGATAAGGATAAACCCTTATCTTATCTGGAGATTAGATTAACTTTATCCTAATCCCATTAGGAGGTTTCTAGATCTGAATCACATTCAGATCTGGACTCTCTGAGTGGATAGGATTAAGACCCTATCCTATTTGCTAATCCATCTCAGAATTCGCCCCTTTAATTAACTAAATAAATAGCCCAGTTCGAAATGGGCTTTAGGCCCATCAAGCTTATGTGCTCACTTAACCTTCCTAACTATTGCCCAGTTGGGCTTCCTTGTATGGCATGGGGCCCAAGCATTGATCTACACATAAGCCACATGGGTTCGGCCCAGCCTTTGTTACAAGGCCTAGTCGAATACACTGTTAAAGACAGTGAACCCTCTGAAACCCATCGAATGGGCTCTATGGGCCCAACACTTACCCTAAGTGGTCCCTGGGCCAAGCCACCTTGTAACACCCAGGGACTGTGGGCAGATGCAAGATTAGCCCATCAGGTATCATCCTCAAAGGTCTTACACTTAACCTCTCAGCCCTTAATGATCATACACTGCCCAACAAGAGTGGACCTCTCCCTCGGCTGCAAGGAACAGTGTTGCACTCTCCCACTTATATGGATCCCGGGAATTAAAACCTTTTGCAAACATTTTAGAAACCATAATATATATACTTTTATATCTCATATAAAATATACTTTGCAAAACAAATCTCAACGGTTGAAATCAGCTGCCGGCAGTCTTGGTTTCCAACAGTGAGAGCGCATCCCCGATCATTACCTTTGTCCGACAAAGGGGCTGATCCTATCACTATGATCACCCACTTAGATGAATTCTCAGACTATCCCAACATACCCAGGTTTTGACCCCCGCTAAGGTTCTCACTGATTGGTACATCAAAGACAGCCCAATCTGACACCTAGTGCAGTATCATAATCGAGTCTAGGGGTCGGGTGTAACTTTCCAGTTTTTCCCATCAATCTCCAAGGTCCAGGGCAATACTGGAAATCTGGTCCAGTTCAAAGATTCAATTAATCCCACACTGTATGTGCCTAGGGTCTCACCCCGGTAGCTGAGACAAGCCACCCCAACCGACTTGGTGGCACTACAGTGTCATCCTTGTGAGGATAGGTCTCCCCAGACCCACCCATTGGCTGTGAACATTCTAAACTAACACGAGTCTCATTAAGTGTCCAGTTTAAGGGTATTACACAGAAACATACCAAGGGAACATGAATCAAATAAGCTATTTTATTCATTTACAATAAACTCATAAAGTATATCATTTTGATTGAAGTTAAGGGCATACAAAACTGTCTAACACAACGATCTCTACAGCTGACTTCACTCCGGGAGTTGGGAGTGATGCTGATTGGTTGCGATGTTGCTTGGCTTCTTTCCTCAAGTGGCTAACTGTGTTTTCGATTTTGGGATCATAGTGGAGTTCACCTACATGAGAAGAACGAGGCATAAACCAAGCAAAAGGAAATAAATCTACTTAGGACACCAATCCCCAGCAATGATGCCAAATTTTGGTGGGTGTCGAATCTAACCAAAGATAAACAGTCTTGCTCCAATTAAATAATTTGTAGATAGTGATGAGCAAGGTCGTTTCCATAGGGATTGGGTGGATTTATTTCCAAATAAATGAAGTAAGGGGGTTGTAAAGCTAAGGAAAACAAGAAAATAATAGAAAATAACAGAAAGCAAAATATTAAATCGATGGGAGATAGCTTCCGGTTGAAGGGACATGCTCAACTTTGATTTTTATCATTGATCATCAATGCAAATATAGATTCATATGTTTACGAATAAATTGGTTATAGCCATTAACAAGCTCTAATGGTCAGCCTCTACTCGTATTATTCGACAACCAAAACAAGTTCTTTGATTGCTTCTCTTATTAATAGACAGTCTGAAACAAGCTCTTAGGATTTAATCTATTAATAGCATTAAGAGGGGAGAGACGCAACTCTGGTCAGCGATCTCACAAGCTCGGACCGTATAAGCCAGATCATACATTTTCCTAACATAGATTGAAAACTTTTTTGCAATCAATTTCTGTTAGTTGCCACCATGATTGAACCTACCAATCATATACGAAACTGGAGGTTCAATCGGCCATAGATTATTTTCATTGAATGAGAAAGGGGCCCTTCTTGCTTAATCAATAAAAATAATCCTCACAATTAATCGCAGAAAACATATGAATACCCATAAATAATGAACTAAAATAAAAATCAATTAGATCTCAACAATGTTTATAGAATCAAAGCATCCCTAACCCTTTAGCTAGAAAATAAAACCTTACAGACACTTCATGATGAAATCGCAGCTTCCAGATGAGAGGGGGCGAACTCTGCTTCTTCCTCCTTGGTTGTTGATTGCTCTCTCTCAAGGCTGAAGCTCTCTTGGAGGATTTGATGATGGCCTTGGGTGCTAGTCCACCCCCCTTTATATAGCTTTAGGAGGAGGGGCTGTTTCCAACTCCTTTTTGGAGTTTTTTTCTCAAAAATAGAAAGTCCTATTTCCAAATGGGATAATGATTAATTCAAATCTAATCTTATCCTTATCTCTGAACAAAAATCCTAATCTCTTTTATCCTTCTAGAATTACAATAGGAAATTGAATCTCATAGGACTCTTTGATGTTTCTTATTCTTTTATTCGCATTGGGCTTCCTCAACGAATTGGGCCGCTGCAAGGCTTCTCTGCGAACTAGACTTAAGTTGCGAACTGGGCTTCTCTATGAATTTGTTTATACTTCAGGCCCGAGTTTGACCTCGATGTAGTGCGTATCTATCAAAACTCAAAACATGAAAGTTGTATAGTTTTTCCTTATCTTTCCAATGCATCTTGAATCTTCTCAATTTAAGTCTAAATGGGAGAGTTATGTCCAAATTATCTCGCAGTGCTGAAACTGTGTAAAATTACCCGATTAGCCTTGTTTTTCCCATAATGCCTTCTTTCGTGCCCTAAATCAAAATACAATAATAGTGAGTCCAATTAGGTACTAATTAAGTATAAAAGATTGAATATTGAAGGATAAAAATATAATAATTTTTATTCTCATCAAGTATCATCACATCCTCACACTCAGAGCAAGAGTTACAAAAGAGAGAACATAGCATCCAGTGAGACTGCGCTGTTTTCTCCTTGCCACCTCCTTCTTGCCGCCACCATAGCTGCTAGTTGGGGACTTCTACAATAGTTGCAGCTACAACCATAGGAACTGTAGAACTACTTTTCAGAGAAGGAACAATTGTACTTAAAGTTTGTCTTTTTGTACCTAATTTAAGAAGAAATTTGATTTCCATCTCAAAATGGTGCATGGATGGTTATTCTATTTTATTTAGTAATATGATTACTATTAAATGGAATAACAAATTCCTAGCATACGGAGAACTTGAGAACGGTCTCTATGTTCTCCATCCTTCTCTGGAAACAAACATTATCGAAACTACGTCGGAAATAATCCCCAAGAAGAGAACTCGTGATATAGTTAATCCCACATGCTTGTGGCAATACCGACTTGGCAACATCAACGTAGATCGTATCACAAGGTTGGTAAAGGATGGTCCTTTGGATTTTCTAACTATAGAAGATCTTCCAACATGTGAACCTTGCCTTTAGTGTAAGATGACGAAGCAACCATTTACGAGAAAGCCTGAAAGATCTACAGGCACACTTGACCTGATACATACTGATGTATGTGGTCCCTTGAATGTTAGGATAAGTAACTAGCACATTTATTTCATAACCTTTACTGATGACTATTCTTGGTATGGTTATATGTACCTAATGAGACATAAGTCTGAATCATTTGAAAATTCAAAGAGTTCAAACAAGAAATCGAGAAACAGTTAGGAAGATAAATTAAGACCCTTCAATCAAATCGAGGCGATGAGTATCTCTTTGACGAATTTAGGGACTACTTAAAGGAAAATGGGATTATATCACAATTGGCTTCTCCTGCTACACCACAATAAAATGGTGTGTCAGAGAGGAGAAATAGGACTTTATTAGATATAGTCCGATCACTTCTCGTCCATTTAGAGTTACTTAGATCCTTTTGGGGGCTTCGTATTAGAGATTGCGACTTACGTGCTAAACCAGGTTCCAACCAAATCCGTTCCTAAAACTCCATATGAGCTATGGACCAGTAAGAAACCAAGTGTAAGACACTTGAAGATTTGGGGTTGTCCAGCACATGTTAAAAGAACTAGTGTTAACAAATTGAAATCCAAGACCAATCGTTGCCCATTTGTATGTTACCCCAAAGGCTCTGTAGGTTACTTGTTTTATAATCCAAAAGAACAAAAGGTGTTCTACAGTTGAAATGCCCACTTCTTAGAGGAAGATTATATCCTAGATAATCATCATTAGGAAGTTGCTCTTGATGGGCTAATCTTGCATCTGCCCATAGTCCCTGGGCTTTTTATAAGGTGGCTTGGCCCAAGGACCACTTAGTGTAAGTGTTGGGCCCAATAGGAGCCCATGTGATGGGCTCAAGGCGTGCA
This sequence comes from Nelumbo lutea, assembly GCF_056320005.1. Taxonomy (NCBI): domain Eukaryota; kingdom Viridiplantae; phylum Streptophyta; class Magnoliopsida; order Proteales; family Nelumbonaceae; genus Nelumbo; species Nelumbo lutea. The sequence goes on from NC_142687.1 coordinate 61,285,043, forward strand.
CTGTCCATAACAATGTATTCGGCTAGGCCTTGTAAAAAATGTTGGGCTGAACCCATGTGGTTGATGTGTAGATCAATGTTTGGGTCCCATGCCATACAAAGCAGCCCAACTGGGCAGCAGTTTGAAAGCATATTGAGCACTAAGAATTCATGGGCCTAAAGCCCAATTCAAACTGGGCTGATTTGATCAGTTAAATAAAGGGGCGGATCTGAGATTAGATTAGAAGATAGGAAAGGGTCTTAACCTTATCCACTCAGAGAGTCCAGATCTGAATATATATTTAGATTTAGAAACCTCCTAATAAGATTAGGAGAGGGCTGATCTAATCTGTAGATAAGATAAGGGTCTATCCTTATCACTTAAAGGGAATTCAGATCAAAATATGATTTGGATCAGCAACTCTTAATTGGATTAGGAGTTGATCCCTTTAAGGTTATAAAAGGAGGAGGGGGTGGCACCCTCTAGTATCATCACATCCTCACTCTTAGAGCAAGAGTTACAGAAGAGAGAACGTAGCATCCAGTGAGAGTCTGTTATTTTCTCCTTGTCGCCTCCTTCCTATCGCCACCATAGCTGCCAGTTTGATCTCCTCTTCAAGCAGGAGTGATCAAGATTAGATCTTGATATCTGCCTTTAGGGAAAGGCTGATTTAAAGTTGTGCTCATAGCCTCTAGCAAATTCTTGCAAAGGGTTCGGTTCGTTAGACGAAATCATTCACTATGTCATCTTCAGTGAGAGCAGTCTTTGGAGTCTTTCTTTGGGCGTGAACACCTTTAGTGGAAAATACTATTTCTCCATATCAGGCACATCCCTCTCCTGCTTCTGGTTTCAGAACTGGTTCGATTTAGGGTTCAAAATTGATCCTTGAAAATACAGATTTTCTAAAATAGGGAATGTGATTCCCAGATGAGGGGAGAGGAAATTTTTGAAATTTTGCCCAACCTTCCTATAGGGTTCGGCCATCCATATGATGGATCTCTCATTCTTTCAGTGGTATCAGAGCCATGGTTCAAGTCTTGAACCAAATTAAACCAGATCTGAACCTGCGCAAATGGGCAGAAGGCATTTTACTCGATTTGCATAGATTAAGGGTTTTTTTGGGAAATTGTTTCCCAGATAAAGGGCGATTGATCTAAAATTAAATTTTATGAATCTAAATTTTATTTAGAATTGTTCATTATAATTTTCTTGATTTATGGGTTGTTCATACAAGTGGAGATCAAATTCTTAATTGGTGTAGTGAACTTGTGATTTGTAGTTTCTTGATTTATTTATTACATTTGGTCTGTAAAATAATTTTTTTAGCTTTTATACTGAATGTATATGATTCGATCTGATGTAATAATTAATAGAAATTTTAGGGTTTCTATTTTATTATTCTTGGATCGAAAATGGCAGTGCAGGAAGGAGATTTCACAGATGGAAGTATCGCAATTTGCAATTTGCAGTTTATGAAACTGCATACTGTGATCTAACCTCTGTTTTGCATGATGGAATGTATGAACAGCCCTCTTTGATTGATGCTTGTTTTTCTTTAATCAGTATTTAATTTCAGATCAGTTTCTTGGATTAAATCTTTAATTAAAGATCAAACCCTAGACCCATTCGAACCAGATTGGTCCAAACTGGTTGGACCAAATCTAGGGTTCGATAGAGGCTGATTGTCAGCCATAATTTACCACTGATGGGCTTAACAATTGATATTTAATTAAGAGTTTAATTTGGCCCAACCTGTAAGGCCCAGTTTTAAATTGTTAAAACTGGTAAAAGCCTACTTTTGCAGGAAAGCTATATGGACCGAACTACCTAACCCTATTCGGCCCATATACCTAGATAATATTAATTGTTAATGTTATGGATTAAAATGGGCTTTAATTATGGGCTTTACAGATATTTAATTGATTGGATCAATTTATCCCTACATGTAATGTAGGGATGTGTGATGTGCTACGTACATGGGCCATAAGTACTTGGTCCATGCAGATACAATAGTGGCTTTTGTGCACACCATGGCGGAATGCACATCATTGCCATGGTGTCCCTAAAGATCATTGGATGATCTGCTTCAGTGGTGGGTTCCACACCTCTTGAAAAGGATACGTGCGGAACCCTAGCCAATTAGGGCCCACCGAAATCTGGCTTTATGAAAGTCAATGGGAGCCACTCTGGTTTGACCTAAATTAAAATAGGGCGTAACCTTTGTTCCCTCCTGAAATATGAGTGCATATGAGAGGGAGATTCATATGATGAACTCTCTAAAGGCCTTCCATCATTAGCATGAAGATGGGTCCTTCAGTAATGAGGAAACGCACCAGAAAATGGGCTATCCATTTGATGTTGGATTTGTTTGAGTGTTTCATAAGATGATAAGGGCGTCATAGTGAAGGGATGAGAGATCCATCGTATGGACGCCCAAATATTGCGGAATAAGGGAGGCGAATTTCAAAAAATTTTCTCTCCCTTCAACTAGGAATCGCATTCCCTATTTAGAAAATCATATTTTCAAGAATCATTCTTGAACCATAAACAGAACCAGATCTGAACCAAAAGGAGTAGGAGAGGATTATACCTGATACAAAGAACAAGTATCCCCCAACCAAGGTGTTCACGCCCAAGGAATGATCCAAAGACTGCTCCCACTGAAGATGGCGTAGTGCAAGATGGAGCAAAATCAGTAGTGTTCTTCTCCAAGAACTCTGGCCTTCGTAAGAAACAACAGGATGGCACGTGAGCACAGCTTCCTATCAATTCTTCCTCAAAGAACTGATGTCAAGTGAAGGGATAGGAAATCCATCACATGGACACCCAAAGATTGCGGAATAAGGGGGGCGAATTTCAAAAATTTTTCACTCCCTTCAACTAGGAATCGAATTCCACATTTAGAAAATCATATTTTCAAGGATCATTCTTGAATCATAAACTAAACCAGATCTGAACCAAAAGGAGTAGGGAGAGACAATACCTGATACAGAGAAGTAGTATCTCCCAATGGAGGTGTTCACGCCCAAGAAAGGATCCAAAATCTGCTCCCACTAAAGATGGCGCAGTGCAGGGTGGAGCAGAATCAGCAGTGTTCTTCCAAAAGAACATGATCCTTCTCAAGAATCACCTGGATGGCTTGTCAATACAACTCCCACCAATCTTTTCTCCAAAAGATTTTGGAATCAAGATCCAATCTTGATTTCTCCCAAGAACTGGAAATTGAGCAACTGAAGGCGGCGGCCGCAGGAAGGAAGCGGCAAGAGAGTATTTGCAGGGTGCAGATTCTCTCTTTTATGATTTCAGCTCTGAAGACAAGACTATCTGTTGCTTGCTTATGATTGTGTCTAAAGGCTGCCGCCCCCTCTTCGTTTTATAGACTTAAAGGGATCAGCTCCTAATCCCATTAGGAGTTGCTAACCCAAATCATATCTGGATTAAAGTCCCTTTAAGATAAGGGATAACCCTTATCTTATCTGCAGATTAGATCAACCATCTCTTAATCTAATTAGAAAGTTTCTAGATCTAAATAAGATTTAGATCTTGGACTCTCTAAGTGGATAGGGTGTGGGCCCAATCCTATTTAGCTGATCCATCTCAGAATTCGCCCCTTAAGTGACTAATCAAATTAGCCCAGTTCGAAATGGGCTTAAGGCCCATTTAAGGTTATGTATTCATTCAGCCTTCCAAACTGCTGCCCGATTGGACTTCCTTGTATGGCGTGGGACCCAAACATTGATCTACACATCAGCCACATGGGTTCAGCCTAGCCTTTGTTACAAGGCCTGGCCAAATACATTGTTATGGATAGTGCACCCCCTGAAACTCATCAGATGGGCTCTATGGGCCCAACACTTACCCTAAGTGGTCCCTGGGCCAAGCCACCTTGTAACACCCAGGGTTTGTGGGCAGATGCAAGATTAGCCCATCAGGTATTATCCTCAATGGTTTTAAACTTAACCTCTCAACCCATAATGATCATACACTACCGGACAAGAGAGGACCTCTCCCTCGGCTGCAAGGAACAGTGTTGCACTCTCTCTTATATGGATCACGGGAATTAAAACCTATTTCCAAACATTTCAAACCATAATAGATATATACTTTAATATCTCATATAAAATATATTTTGCAAAACAAATCTCAACGATTTAAATCGGCTGCCGGCAGTCTTGGTTTCCATCAGTGAGAGTGCATCCCCGATCATTACCTATGTCCAACAAAGGGGCTGATCCTGTCACTATGATCACCCACTCAGATGAATTCTCAGACTGTCCCAACATACCCAGGTTTTGACCCCTGCTGAGGATCTCACTGATTGGTACATCAAAGACAGCCCAATCCGACACCTAGTGCAGTATCATAATCGAGTATAGGGGTCGGGTGTAACTTTCCAGTTTTGCCCACCAATCTCCAAGGTCCATGGCAATACTGAAAATCTGATCCAGTTCAAAGATTCAATTAATCCTACACTATATGTGCCTTGTGTCTCACCCCGGTAGCTGAGACATGCCACCCCAACCGACATAGTGGCACTACAGTGTCAGCTTTGTCAGGATAAGTCTCTCCAGACCGACCCACTGGCTATGAACGTTCTAAACTAACACGAGTCTCATTAAGTGTCCAATTTAAGGGTATTACACAGAAACATACCAAGGGAACATGAATCAAATATGCACTTTTATTCATTTACAATAATTCATAAAGTACATCATTTTGATTGAACTAAGGGCATACAAAACTGTCTAACAGCTCCCACTTGCACTTAGGTCCAATCAGGTACTCGCCGGAGTCCCATGCTTTCCACGTGTTTCTCAAACACTTTCTGTGACAGTGGCTTAGTCAATGGGTCTACCACATTCTCCGCTGATGCTACCTCTTAAAGTAATCCTCCCGTAGGTCCAATGTTGTCATACAACAGTGGAATGGGTGATGTGCTGAATTCCAAATTCAAGAATGAACACCTTCATTCATAAGGCAGCCTCACTTACAGCAATGCTCTCGGCTTGGGTTGTGGACTATTAATTTGCTACTCGGGACCCCTGCTTGTTGACATTCAGGAAAAAGCACACGATCCTATCGTGAAAACATATCCAGATGTAGACTTTCTATCATTTGGATCCAACTGAAAATTGACATCTGCATACCCTTGGATCCGTAATGAGTTACCATCGAAACCAGACAAAACTCTTTTGTCCTTCGAAGGTACTTAAGTATGTTTTTCACAGCAGTCCAGTGCACCTGCCCTGGGTTGGCCTGAAATCTGCTTACTACACTCACTGCTTGAGCAATGTCAGGATGAGTGCACAGCATGACATACATGATGCTCCCTATGGCAGAGGCATAGGGAACGTCTTTCATGCCATCAATATCCTCAGAAGTCTTGGGAGATATCTTCTTGGAGAGAGTGACTCCGTGCTTGAAAGAAACATTTCCTTTCTTGGATTTTTCCATGCTATATCTTTTGACAATTTTGTCAATGTAGGCAGATTGGGATAATCCTATTATCCACTTTGATCTATCTCTATAGAGTCGAAGATCCAATATATAGGAGGCTTCTCCAATATCTTTCATGGAGAATTGCTGTGAAAGCCATACTTTCACCATAGTCAACATTCCTACATCATTCCCAATGAATAGAATGTCATCTACATACTGAACCAAGAAGGTAACCTTATCTCCACATAGTTTGTGGCATTACCATCCTTCTCTGTAAACTAACAGAACCGAAACTACATCGAATGATATCCCCAAGAAAAAAACCCATCATACATTTAATCCCATGTGTTTGTGGCATTACCGACTTGGCCATATTAACATAGATCGTATCACAAGGTTGGTAAAGGATGGTCCTTTAGATTTTCTAACTATAGAAGATCTTCCAACCTGTGAACCTTGCCTTTAGGGTAAGATGACGAAAGGACCATTAACGGTAAGCCAGAAAGATGTACAGGCATGCTTCACCTTATATATACTGATGTATGTGGTCCCAGGAGTGTTAGGACACGTAACCAGCATGTTTATTTCATAAAATTCACTGATAATTACTCTCCGTATGGTTCTGTGTACCTATATGAGACACAAGTCCGAATCCTATGAAAAGTTCAAAGAGTTCAAACAAGAGGTCGAGAAGTAGTTAGGGAGAGAAATTAAGACCCTTCGATTGGATCGAGGTGGCGAGTATCTCTGTGGTGAATTCAGGGACTACTTAAAGGTCAATGGGATAGTATCATAGCTAGCTCCTCCTGGTACACCACAGCTAAACGGTGTGTCAGAGAGGAGGAACCAGACTTTATTGGATATGGTCCGATCACTTCTCGTGCACTTAGAGTTACCCACATCCTTTTAGGGTTACGCATTAGAGATTGCGATATACATGTTGAACCGGGTTCCAACCAAATCAGTTCTAAAGACTCCCTATGAGCTTTGGACCAGTAAGAAACCAAATTTGAGACATTTGAAGATTTAGGGTTGTCCAGCGAGTGCGGACAAATTGGAATCCAAGACCAGTCATTGCCTATTCGTAGGATACCCCAAAGGCTCTGTGGGCTATTTATTCTATGACCCATGAGAACAAAAGGTGTTTGGTTGCCAAAATGGCCATTTCATGGAGGATGATTACATCCTGAATAATCATCGTCAAAAAGTAATTCTTGACGAGGAAAGCTCAAGGGTAGTGGGAGATGTCCAACAAGCTCCAGGTAATGACCAACCTAGAAGATCTACCCGGGTTTCCAGGCCTCCAGTTCGTTTCGGCTATGACCAAGATAGTTACTTAGTGGAAACCACAAAAAGTGAAGAGGATCCCGTGACTTATATGGAAGCTATGTTGGAGATAGATTCCTTGAAGTGGTTAGATGCCATGAGAGCTAAGATGAACTCAATGGAGACCAATGGAGTTTGGACTCTAGTAGATCCGCCCCCTGGGGTAAAAGCAATTGGTTGCAAATGGATATGTAAGAGGAAGAAGGGCCCTGATGGTAAGGTTGAGTCTTACAAGGCTCGTCTTGTGGCGAAAGGCTACACTAAGAAAGAAAGAATCGATTATGAGGAAATCTTTTCAACGGTGGCCATGCTTAAATCCATTAGGATCCTACTAGCTGTAGCAGCGTACCATGATTATGAGATTTGGCAAATGGATGTCAAAACTGTATTCCTGAATTGAGATCTTAGTGAAAATATCTATATGCAGCAAACGCAAGGGTTTATAGTTACGGGTCAGGAACACATGGTATGTAAACTAAATCGATCCATATATGGACTTAAGCAAGCTTCTAGGAGTTCGAACATCCAGTTTAACTCTACCGTCAAAAAGTTTGACTTAGAGCAAAATCCGGATGAGCCCTATGTTTATAGGAAATCTAGTGGGGATAAGGTTACTTTCCTGGTTCTATATGTAGATAACATTTTACTCATTGGGAAAGATGTAGGAATGTTGACTACGGTGAAAATATGGCTTTCACAGCAATTCTCCATGAAAGATCTTGGAGAAGCCTCCTACATACTAGGTCTTCGGCTCTATAGAAATAAATCAAAGAGGATAATAGGATTATCTCAATATGCTTACATTGACAAGATAGTCAAGAGATACAGCATAGAGAACTCCAAGAAAGGAAATGTTCCTTTCAGGCATGGAGTCACTCTCTCCAAGGGTATGTCTCCCAAGACTCCCAAAGAGATTGAGGGCATGAAGGACATTCCCTATGCATCAGTCGTAGGGAGCATCATGGATGCCATGATGTGCACTCATCCAGACATCGCTCAGGCAGTGAGTGTGGTAAGCAGATTCCAATCAAACCCAGGGTAGGAGCATTGGACTGCTATGAAAAATATACTCAAGTACCTTCAAAGGACAAAAGAGTTTTGTCTCGTATTCCAAGGTAGTTCACTACAGATCCAGGGGTATACTGATGCTGACTTCCAGTCAGATCCAGATGATAGAAAGTCTAAATCTGGATACGTTTTCATGATAGGATTGTGTGCTGTTTGAGTAGCAAACAGGGGTCCTATGTAGCAAGAATAACAGTCCACAACCCAAGCCAAACACATTGTCGTAAGTAAGGCCGCCTAATGAATGAAGATGTTCATTCTGGAATTTGGAATTCTGCACATCACCCATTCCACTATTGTGTGACAACACTGGATCTACAGGAGATTGATGTTAAAAGGTAGCAACAATAGAGAATGTGGCAGACCCATTGAGAAACACGTTGAAAGTCTGGGACTCCGACTTGTACCCGATTGGACCTAAGTGCAAGTGGGAGCTGTTAGACAGTGTATGCCCTTAGCTCCAGTCAGAATGATGTACGTTATGACATTTAAGGTAAATGAATAAAGTACATATTTGATTCATGTTATTATGGTGTGTTTCTGTGTAATACCCTTAAACTAGACACATTTGAGACTCGTGTTAGTTTAAAATCTTCACTGTCGTTGGATAGAAGTGGGGAGATTTATCCTGCCAAGGCTGACACTGATGTGCCGCCAAGTTTGTTGGGGTGGGTTGTCTCAGCTGCCGGGGTGAGACATGAGGTACATGCAGTGTGGGTTTTGTTGAAACCCTGAACTGGACCAGAATTCCAATATTGCGCTGCACCATGGAGATAGATGGGCAAAACTGGAATGTTACACCTGACCCATAGACTCGATTATGATACTGCACTAGGTGTCAAATTGGGTTGTCTTTGATATGCCAATCAGTGAGATCCTTTGAGTGGGTCAAAACCTGTGTATGTTGGGACAGTCCAAGAATTCATCTGAGTGGGTGATCATAGTGACAAGATCAGCCCCTTTGCTAGACAAAGTGAATGATCGGGATGCACTCTCTGATGGAAACTAAAACTGCCAGCAATCGATTTCAACTATTGAAATTTGTTTTGTAAAATATATTTATATAAAGATATACATATATATTATTGTTTCAAAATGTTTGCAAAAGGTTTTAATTCCCGGGATCCATGTGAGTAGAGAGTGCAACACTGTACCTTGCAGCCGATGGGAGAGGTCCTCTCTTGTCGTGTAGTGTTTGATCATCATGGGCACAGAGGTTAAGTGTAAGACCATTGAGAGTAATACCTGATGATCTAATCTTGCATCTACCCACAACCCTTGGGTTTTTATAAGGTGGCTTGACCTAAGGACCATTTAGTGTAAATGTTGGGCCCATAAAGAGCCCATGGTGATGGACTCAGGGGTTTACTATCTCCTATTGTGAATTCGGTCAGGCCTTGTAACAGAGGTTGGGTTCAACCTATGTGGTTGATGTGTAGATCAATGTTTGGGTCCCATGCCATACAAGGATATCCAACTGGGCAGCAGTTTGGAGGATAAGTGAGCACATGGACTTAATGGGCCTAAAGCCCAATTCGAACTGGCTTAATAAGATTAATTAAAGAGGGGCAGTTCTGGGATTTAAATCAGCAGATAGGATAAGGGATTGTCACTATCCACTCAGAGAGTCCAGATCCAAACAGAGATTTGGATCAGGAAACTCGTAATTAGATTAGGAGGGCTGATCTTTATCTGTAGATAAGATAAGGGATTATCCTTATCGCTTAAAGAGAGTCCAGATGCAAATACAAGATTTGGATTAGGAAACTCTTAATGGGATTAGGAGATGTTTTCTTTGAAGCTATAAATAGAGGAGCAGGGCGAACCTCCAGTTCATCCTTCAGTCTTATTGATTCAAGAGTGAAGACAACATACAGTTGGACTAATGCCATCTTCTGCTCTTGCCTTTTCCTGCTATTTCCACCATTACCAGTTCGATCTCCACCTGTAGAAGTGATTAAGAAGAGTTCTTGATATTATCTTTTGGGAGAAAAGATAATCAGAAGTCATGCTCAACTGCCCTGCATCGAGTTCTTGCTGAATAACCATCTTGTTGATTCTATTCCTGAAAAAATGGTAGGATCCATCTAATGGACGCCATGAAGGGTGCAGAATGGGTGGGCGAATTTCAAAAAAATTTCCTACATTCTTCCAACTGGGAATCATATTCCCTAAATTTAGAATACATTATTCAAGGATTCTACTTGAACCATAATCAAACCAGATCTAAACCAAAAAGAAGCAGGAAAGATTATACCTAATCCGGAGAAACAATATCTCCCAAAGTTGGTGTTCACGCTCAAAGAAGAAACCAAGATCCACTCCCGCTGAAGATGACACAGCTGTGGATGGAACGGAACTAGTAGGGTGCATCCTACACACTGAATTCTTCATAAGAATCATATGGAAACCATGAACATTGAATCTTTTGTCTTTCTTGCAAGACTGTTGTCAAGAACTAATTTCTTGACTACCTATTGCTACAAATATCCAATCTTCCAACAGGGAGGTGCGGCGGCTGGAGGAGGAGAAATCCAGGGACGAAGAGGGCAGAACTGTCTCTTCTCTATGGAGTCTATGAGAGAGCTGATCTCAATTCGCAAAATGTGTTTCTTGCTTATTCAAACCCCTAGTTCGAAATCTGATGTTTCTTCTAGGGTTTTTCCTCTTTCTTCTTGATTAAGAAACCTCCCAATATTTTTGGGAGTTTTCCCAATCCAAATCAGTATTTGGATAGGGGTTAATCTTAATCCTATCTATAGATTAAGTTAGTTAACTCCTGATCTTATCAGGAGGTTACCAGATTCAAATCTAATTTGAATTTGGTCTCTTAGAGTGGATAAGGCTAAAGACCCAATCATTTTCCTAACATTAATCTCAGATTCGCCCCATGAACAGGTGATTATATCAGCCCAGTTCGAAATGGGCTTTTGGCCCATTAAGTGTTCAATGTTTAACCAGTTTCCAATCTGCTGCCCAGTTGGGCTTCTTTGTATGGCGTGGGACCAATTATTGATCTACACACCAGCCACATGGGTTTGGCCCAACCTTTATTACAAGGCCCAGCCGAATTCACTGAAAGACTCAGTGACCCCCTTGAGCCCATCACATGGACCCTATGGGCCCAACACTTACATTAAGTGGTCCCTGGGCCAAGCCATCTTATAAAAACCCAGGGATTGTGGGCAAGTGCAAGATTAGCCCATCAGGTATTATCCTAAATGGTCTTACACCTAACCTCTCTGCCCTTAATGATCAAGCACTACCTGACAAGAGAAGACCTCTCCCTCGGCTGCAAGGAACAGTGCCGCACTCTCCACTTACATGGATCCCGGGAATTAAAATCTTTTGCAAATCTTTTGAAACCGTACATATACATACATACATATATATATATATATATTAATTTTGCAAAACAAAATTCCAACGATTGAAATCCACTGCCGACAGTTTGGTTTCCATCAGAGAGTGCATTCCCAATCATTACCATTGTCTGACAAAGGGGCTGATCCTGTCACTATGACCACTCACTCAGATGAATTCTTAGACTGCCCAACATGTCCAGGTTTTGACCCCCACTAAGGATCTCACTGATTGACACATCAAAGATGGCTCAATCCAACACCTAGTGATGTGTCATAATCGAGTCTAGAGGTCAAGTGTAATTTTCCAATTTTGCTCATCTGTTTCCAATGTCTAGGGCAATACTGGAAATCTGGTCCGATTCAAGGGTTCAAGCAATCCCATACTACATGTGCCTTGGGTATTACCCTGATGGCTGAAACAAGCCATCCCAACACTTAGTGGCACATCAGTATCAGCCTTGGCAGGATAAATCTCCCTAGACTCTTCCAATGGCTGTGAACATTTAAAACTAACACAAGTTTCTATAAGTGTCTAGTTTTAGGGTCTTACACAGAATTATACCAAACAACATGAATCAAACATGCACTTTAATTTATTTCCACTAAATAACAAGAGTACATCAAATCCGATTGAAGCTAAGGGCATACAAGACTGTTTAACAGTTCCCCCCTAAGCTGTGTCATCTTTAGAGAGAACAGTCTTTGGTATTCTCCTTGGGCGTGAACACCTTCATTGAGGGTTACTACTACTCCGTATCAGGTATATCCCTCTCCTACCTTTTGGTTTAAGATCTGATTCGGTTTGGGTTCAAGATTGATCATTGAAAATGCTATTTTCTAACATAGGGAATGTGATTCCCACATGGGAGAGAGAGAAATTTTTGAAATTTTGCCCAACCTACCTATAGGGTTCAGCCTTCCATATGATGGTTATCTCATCCATTCAAGCGGAAATGTAGTAGACCCATTAACTAAGCCACTAACGCAGAAAGTGTTTGAGAAACATGTGGAAAGTATGGGAATCCTACTGATATCTAATTGGACCCAAGTGCAAGTGGGAGTTGTTAGAAAGTGCATGCCCTTATCTCCAATCACATTGATGTACTTAATGACATTTATTGTAAATGAATAAAACTACATAATTGATTCATGTGTTTTGGAATGTTTTTGTGTAATACCCTTAAACTGGACACGTATGAGATTCGTGTTAGTTTCGAGTCTTCACATTTGTTGGATAGATCTAGGGAGATTTATCCTGCCAAGGCTAACACAGATGTGCCACCAAGTTGGTTGGGGTAGCTTGTCTCAGCTACTAGGGTGAGACCTGAGGTGCAAGTAGTGGGCTTTCTTAAAACCTTGAACTAGACCAAAATTCATGTATTGCCTTGGACCTTGGAGATAGATGGGAAAAACTGCAATGTTACACCTGACCCTATACTCAATTAAGATACTGCACTAGGTGTCGGATTGGGCTGTCTTTGATGTGCCAACCAGTGAGATCCTTAAACCTGGGTATGTTGGGATTGTTCGAGAATTCATCTGAGTGGGTGATCATAGTGACAGGATCAGCCCCTTTGTCAGACAAAGTGAATGTTCGGGGATGCACTCTCTTTGATGGAAACTAAAACTGCTAGTATATATATTTAGAGATATACATACATATATATATATATATATATTATGGTTTCAAAATGTTTGCAAAAGGTTTTAATTCCCGGGATCCATGTGAGTAGAGAGTGCAACATTGTACTTGCAGCTGAGGGAGAGGTCCTCTCTTGTCGGTTAGTGTTTAATCATTATGGGCTGAGAGGTTAAGTGTAAGACTATTGAGGGTAATACCTGATGGGCTAATCTTGCATCTGCCCACAGTCCTTGGGTTTTTATAAGGTGGCTTGACCCAATGACCATTTAGTGTAATGTTGGGCCCATTAAGAGGCCATGGTGATGGACTCAGGGGTTCAGTACACACTGTGTCATCTTTAGTTGAAGCGGGTTTTGGTTTTCTCCTTGGGCGTGAAAACCTTCATTGGAAGTTATTGCTACTTCGTATCAGGTATATCTCTCTCCTCCCTTTTTGTTTCAGATTTGGTCTAGTTTTGGTTCAAGATTGATCATTGAAAATGCAATTTTCAAAATTAGGAAATGCGATTCCCATATGGGATTGAGAGAATTTTTGGAAATTTCACCCAACCTTCCTCAGGATTCGGCCATCCATATGATGGACCTCTCATCCCTTCACCTTCACCGTAGTCAACATTCCTACATCATTCCCAACTTCTGGAAGCTTGCTTTAACACATAAATTGATTTGTTTAGTTTGCACGCCATATGTTCCTGACTAGATGCAATAAAGCCTTACGACAGCTACGTATAGGTATATTCAGTAAGAACTCCATTAAGGATTGCGGTTTTGACATCCATATGCCAAATCTCATAATCATAGTGTGTTGCTACAGTTAGTAGGATCCATACAGATTTAAGCATGGCCACAAGCAAAAATGCTTTTTCATAATCAACTCATTCTTTCTGAGTGCACCCTTTCGCTACAAGACGAGCTTTATAGGTATCAATCTTTCCATCATGGCCCTTCCTCCTCTTGTAAATCCATTTGCAACTAATTGCTTTCACCCTAGGGATGGGTCTATGAGAGTCCTGACTCTGCTGGTTTTCATTGATTCCATCTTGACTTTCATGGTGAAGGGATGGGAGGTCCATCATATGGATGATCAAACCATGCAAGATGGCTAGGCGAAATTTCAAAAATTTCTTTCTCCTATTTGGGAGTCCTATTCCCTAATTTAGAAAAACTGCATTTTCAAGGTTCGTTCTTGAAACAAATTGGACCAAATATGGAACCGAGATTAGGGAGAGGAATACCTAATACAGAATCCACGAAAAAAGCTCCTCCCAACGTTGGTGTTCACACCCAAAGAGGTACCAAATCCTTCCTCCACTGAAGATGACACAACTTAGGGTGAGGTAGGATCAGCCAGAACCCCAATTCTTCAACAGGAATTGTGTAGGGATGTGAGCACAACTTCAAAATTGTTTCTTCCACTAAGAAATAATATCAACATCCAATCTTGATCAATCCAAGAGGTGGAAATCAAATAGGGTAGGGCGGCAAGAACATAAAGAGAGTGAACTAAATGTAGAAAAGTCAGTCAAACTGTATGTCACTTTTTTCTAGTTTGTCCTCTTCCGTTATATATAACTTAAAGAGTTAATCTCCTAATCTAATTAGGAATTTCTTGATCTAAATCTTTATTTGGATATGGATTCTTTAAGTGATAAGGCTTATCTCTTATCTTATATGCAGAATCAACTTCTCCTAATCTAATTAGAAGTTTCCTAACCCAAATCATTATTTGGATCTGGACTCTTTAAGTGGATAAGAGTTATCATCTTATCCTTATCTGCTGAACCATAACCAAATTTGCCCCTTATTTAATTAATCAAATTAAACCAATTCGAATTGGGCTTTAAGCCTAGTAATCTTCCATGCTCACTTCCTTTTAATATTGGCTAGCTTGGCTCTTTTTGTATGGCATGGGACCCTATCATTGATCTCCACATAAGCCACATGAGTTCAGTTTAGCTTCTGCTACAAGGCCTAGTCGAATTCACTACTGAATACAGTGAACACCAGAGTCCATCAATATGGGCTTTTAATGGGCCCAACATTTACACTAAATGGTCATTGGGTCCAAACATCTTATGAAAGCCCAAGGATTGTGGGCATATGTGAGATTATCTCATCAGGTTTATTATCCCCAAATGGTTTTACACTTAACCTTTCAGCCTATAATGATCAAACGCTGGCCAACAAGAGAAAACCTCTCCCTCAGCAGTAAGGTACAGTCTTGCACTCCCTACTCACATGGATACCGAGAATTAAAACCTTTTGCAAGCATTTTGTGAAACCATAATATATAAGTATATTTCAATATAAATATATACAGCAAAACAAATTTCAACAAGATTGAAATCAACTACCGGCTATTTTGGTTTCCATCAGAGAGAGGACATTCCCTGGTCATTCTCTTTGTTCAACAAAGGGGCTGATTTTGTCACTATGATCACCCACTTTAGTGAATTGTCGGACTGCTCCAACATACCCAGGTTTTGATCCCCGCTAAGGATCTCAGTGATTGGCTTATCAAAGACAGCCCAATTCGACACCAAGTATTGTACCATAATCGAGTTTAGGGGTCAGGTGTAACATTCTAGTTTTGCCCATCTACCTCTAAGGTCCAGGGCAATATTGGAATTTGGTCCGATTCAAGGTTTCAAGAAAACCCACACTATATGTGCCTCAGGTCTCACCTTGGCAGCTGAGACAAGCCACCCCAATCCACTTGGCAGCACATCAATGTCAGCCTTGGCAAGATAAACCTCCCCAAGTATATCCAACGGTTGTAAAGATTCTAAACTAACATGAGTCTTATAAGTGTCCAATTTAAGGGTATTACATAGAAACACACCATATATAACAAAAATCAATTATGCACTATTAGTCATTTACAATAAATGCACCAATACATCAATCTGATTAGAGCTAAGGGCATACACTGTCTAACAGGTCCTACTTGCACTTAGGTCCAATCGGGTACAAGCCTCAGCCCCAAACTACCCAGATGTTTCTCAAACACTTTCTATGTCAGTGGCTTAACCAATGGGTCTGCCACATTCTCCACGGATGCTACCTTTTAACAACAATCTCCCATAGATCTAGCATTGTAACACAATAGTGGAATGGTTGATGTGCTGAATTCCTAATTCTAGAATGAACAACTTCATTCATTAGGCAGCTTCACTTACAACAATGTGTTTGACTTGGGCCGTGGGCTATTTTTCTTACTACACATGACCCCATCATGAAGATGTAACTAGATGTAGACTTTCTATCATTTAGGTCTGACTAGAAGTCAGTATCAATATACCCGACAATCTGTAGTGAACTACCACCTAATACGAGACAAAACTCTTTCGTCCTTCGAAGGTATATTGGAGTATGTTTTTTTACAACAGTCCAGTGCTCTTGTCCCAGGTTATACTAGTATCTGCTTATCACATTCACAGCCTAAGCAATGTTTGGTCGAGTGCACGACATGGCATACATGATGCTCCTTATGGCTGAGGTATAGGGGACCTCTCCCATGCCATCAATCTCCTCAGGAGTCTTGGGAGACATACCCTTAGAGAGAGTTACTCCAAGCCTAAAAGGAACATTTCCTTTTTGGAATTCTCCATGCTATATCTCTTGACAATCTTGTAATTGTAAAAATATTGGGATAATCCTATTTTTCTCTTCGATCTATCTCTATAGAATCAAAGTCCCAAGATGTAAGAGGCTTCTCCAATATCTTTCACGGAGAATAGCTATGAAAGCCATACTTTCACCATAGTTAACATTGCTACATCATTCCCAATGAGTAGAATGTCATCTACATACAGAACCAAGAATGTAACCTTATCTTCTAGTGTCTTTCTATAAACATAGAGCTCATATTGATTCTGCTCAAAGCCAAACTGTTTGATAGTAGAGTCAAACCGGATGTTCCAGCTCCTATAAGCTTGCTTATTCCATATATGGATTGATTAAGTTTACACACCATGTGTTCCTGACCTATAAAACTGAACCTTTGCGATTGCTGCACGTAGATATCTTTAGTAAGATCTTCATTCAAGACTCGGTTTTGACATCCATTTGCAAAATCTAGTTATGATGGTGTGCTGCTACAACTAGCAGGATCCTAGTGGATTTAATCCTGGCCACGGGCGAAAAAGTTTCTGTTAGATAGTGTATGCCCTTAGATCCAATTAGAATGATGTACATTATGACATTTATTGTAAATGAATAAAGTGCATACTTGATTTGTGTTATTATGGTTTGTTTATGTGTAATATCCTTAAACTGAACACTTATGAGACTCATGTTAATTTATAATGTTCACAGCCATTAGATAAGTCTGGGGACATTTATCCTACTAAGGATGACACTGATGTGCCATCAAGTTGGTGGGGGTAGCCTGTTTCAGCTGCCAAGGTGAGACCCGAGTTACGTGCAGTGTAGGTTTACTTGAAACCCTGAACCAGACCAGAATGAAGGGGATGAGAGATCCATCATATGGATGGCAGAACCCTGCAGGTCGGTTGGGCAAATTTTCAAAAATTTCTCTCTCCCATGTGGGAATCACATTCCATGTTTTAGAAAATCTGCATTTTCAAGGATCAATCTTGAACCTAAACCAAACCAGATCTGAAACCAAAAGGTAAGAGAGGGATATACCTGATACAGAATAGTAGTAACTCACAATGAAGGTGTTCATGCCCAAAGAAATCTCCAAAGACTACTCCCACTGAAGATGGCACAGTGTAGGGTGAAGCAGAATTAGTAGTGTTCTTCCTAAGAACCGAATCCTTCAGCAAGAATTCGATGGAGGCTGTGAGCACGACTTTAGATCTGCCTTTCTCCAAAAACTAATATCAAGAACCTTTCTTGGTTGCTCTTACAAGAATGGAGATCGAACTGGTAATGGTGACAGCAGGAGGAGGGTGCAAGAGCAGAAGAAGGCGCAATCTCACTGTTGTTGTCTTCCCTCTTTCTATGATCTGAAATACGATCTGATGTTGTTGTATGGAATGGTTCGCCCCCTCCTCCTTTTTATAGCCTTAAAGAGAGCTCCTAATCTCATTAGGAGTTTCCTAATCCAAATTTGTATTTGGATCAGGAGTTCTCTTTAAGAGATAAGCATAATCATTATCTTATCAGCAGATTAGATCAGCCCTTCTAATCTAATTAGGAGCTTTCTAGATCCAAATCTCATTAGGAGTTTCCTAATCAAATTAGACCATTTCGAAATTGACTTTAGGCCCAATTAGTCTATGTGCTCATTAACCTTCCAAACTACTGCCCAGTTGGGTTTCTTTATATGGCATGGGACCCAAACATTGATCTACACATCAGCCACATGGGTTCAGCCTAGCCTTTGTGACAAGGCCTAGCAAAATTCACTGTTATGGGCAGGGAACCCCTGAGCCCATAACCATGGGCTCTTAACAGGCCCAACACTTACACTAAGTAGTCCTTGGGCCAAGCCACCTTATAAAAACCCAGGGACTGTGGGCAGATGCAAGATTAGCCCATCAGGTACTACCCTCAATGGTCTTACACTTAACCTCTCAGCCCATAATGATCAAACACTATCTAACAAGAGAGGACCTCTCCCTCGGCTGCAAGGAACAGTGCTGCACTCTCTACTCACATGGATCTCATGAATTAAAACCTTTTGCAAACATTTTGAAACCATAATATATATATATTTTGCAAAACAAATTTCAGCGATTGAAATCGGCTGCTGGCAGTCTAGGTTTCCATCAGAGAGAGTGCATCCCCGATCATTACCTTTGCCTGACAAGGGCCTAATCCTATCACTATGATCACCCACTCAGATGAATTCTCAAACTGTCCCAACATACCCAGATTTTGACCCCCTCTAATGATCTCACTGATTGGCATATCAAAGATAGACCAATCCGACACCTAGTGCAGTATCATAATCAAGTCTAGGGGTCAAGTGTAACATTCTAGTTTTGCCCACTAATCACCAAGGTCCAGGGCAATATTGGAATTCTGGTCCGGTTCAGGGTTTCCAATAAACCTACATTGCATGTACCTCGGGTCTCACCTTAGCAGCTGAGACAGGCTACCCCAACCAACTTGGTGGCACATCAGTGTCAGCCTTAGCAGGATAAATCTCCCCAAACTTATCCAACGGCATTTCCTTTCTTGGAGTTTTCCAAGCTGTATCTTTTGACTATTTTGTTAATGTAGGCATATTGGAATAATCCTATTATCCGCTTCCATCTATCTCTATAGAGTCGAAGGCCCAGTATATAGGTGCCTTCTCCAAGATCTTTCATGGAGAATTGCTGTGAAAGACATACTTTCACCGTAGTCAATATTCCTATATCATTCACAATGAGTAGAATATCGTCTACATACAGAACCAAGAAGGTAACATTATCTCCACTGTACTTCCTGTAAACACAGGGTTCATCAGGATTCTACTCGAAGTCAAACGATTTGACAGCAGAGTCAAAACAGATATTCCAACTTCTAGAAGCTTGCCTAAGTCCATAAAGGGATCGATTGAGTTTACATACCATGTTTTCCAGACCCGCAGCTATGAAGCCATGCGGCTGCTACATATAGATTCTTCAGTAAGATCTTCATTCAGGAATGCAGTTTTGACATCCATCTGTCAAATCTCACAATCATGGTATGCTGCTACAGCTAGCAGGATCCTAGTGGAATTAAGCATGGCCATAGGCGAAAAGGTTTCCTCATAATCGATGCCCTCTTTCTGAGTGTACCCTTTCGCCACTAGACGAGCTTTGATAGTTTTCAACCCTACCATCGGGGCCCTTCTTCCTCTTGTAAATCCATTTGCAACCAATTGATTTTACCCAGGAGGGCGGATCTACTAGAGTCCAGACTCCATTGGTCTCCATTGAGTCTACCTATGCCCTCATGGCCTCAACCCACTTCTGGGAATCTAAGTCGAACATAGATTCCGTGTAAGTCACGTGATCCTCCTCACTAGTCAATGCTTCCACTAGGTAACTATCCTGGTCATAACCATAACAAACTGGTGGCCTGGATACCTGTGTGGATCTTCTAGGTTGGTCACTGCCTGGAACTTGTGGGACATCTCCCATGTTAGACAGTTTTGTATGCCCTTAGCTTCAATCAAAATTGATGTACTTTATGAGTTTATTGTAAATGAATAAAACTGCATATTTGATTCATGTTCCTTTGGTATGTTTCTGTGTATTACCCTTAAACTGGACACTTATTGAGACTCGTGTTAGTTTAGAAAGTTCACAGCCAGTGAGCCGGTCTAGGGAGACCTATCCTGACAAAGCTGACACTGTGGTGCCATCAAGTCGGTTGAGGTGGCTTGTCTCAGCTACCGGGGTGAGACCCCAGGCACATACAGTGTGGGATTAATTGAATCTTTGAACTGGACCAGATTTCCAGTATTGCCCTGGACCTTGGAGATTGATGGGCAAAACTGGAAAGTTACACCCGACCCCTAGACTCGATTATGATACTGCACTAGGTGTCGGATCGGTCTGTCTTTAATGTACCAATCAGTGAGATCCTTAGCGGGGGTCAAAACCTGGGTATGTTGGGACAATCCGAGAATTCATCTGAGTGGGTGATCATAGTGACAGGATCAGCCCCTTTGTCGGACAAAGGTAATGATCGGGGATGCGCTCTCACCGTTGGAAACCAAGACTGCCGGCAACCGATTTCAACCGTTGAGATTTGTTTTGCAAAGTATATTTTATATGAGATATAAAAGTATATATACATTATGGTTTCTAAAATGTTTGCAAAAGGGTTTTAATTCCCGGGATCCATATAAGTGGAGAGTGCAACACTGTTCCTTGCAGCCAAGGGAGAGGTCCTCTCTTGTCGGGCAATGTATGATCATTGAGGGCTGAGAGGTTAAGTGTAAGACCATTGAGAATAACACCTGATGGGCTAATCTTGCATCTGCCCACAGTCCCTGTGTGTACAAGGTGGCTTGGCCCAGGGACCACTTAGGGTAAGTGTTGGGCCCATAGAGCCCATTTTATGGGTTTCAGGGGGTGTACTGTCTTAACAGTGTATTCGAGCAGGCCTTGTAACAAAGGCTGGGCTGAACCCATGTGGCTGATGTGTAGATCAATGCTTGGGTCCCACGCCATACAGGGAAGCCCAACTGGGCAGCAGTTAGGAAGGTTAAGTGAGCACATAAGCTTGATGGGCCTGAAGCCCATTTCGAACTGGGCTATTTATTTAGTTAATTAAAGGGGCGAATTCTGAGATGGATTAGCAGATAGGATAGGGCCTTAATCCTATCCACTCAGAGAGTCCAGATCTGAATGTGATTCAGATCTAGAAACCTCCTAATGGGACTAGGATAAAGCTAATCTAATCTACAGATAAGATAAGGGTTTAACCTTATCACTAGAAGAGAAGGCTGATCCAAATATGATTTGGATAAGCACCTCCTAATGGGATTAGGAGCTGATCTTTTCAAGTTAACAAAAAGAAGGAGGGGGCGGCAGCCTTGAGAGAGACCAAGAAACACATCAGATCCTTTTTAGTGCTGAAATCAAGAAGAGATAATTCTGCACCCTGCGAATACTCTCTTGCCGCCTCCCTGCTCTTGCCGCCCTGTTTGCCAGTTCGATCTCCAGCTGTGGGAGAAATCAAGATTGGATCTTGACATCAGTTCTTTGAGAAAGGATTGAAAAGGAAGCTGTGCTCACGTTCCATCCAACTGTTTCTTACGAAGGACAGAGTTCTTGGGGAAGAACACTGCTGATTCTGCTCCATCCTGCACTGCGCCATATTCAGTGGGAGCAATCTTTGGATCCTTCCTTGGGCGTGAACACCTTCGTTGGGAGATATTACTTCTCCGTATCAGGTATTATTCTCTCCCATTCCTTTTGGTTCAGATCTGGTTCAGTTTAAGGTTCAAGATTGATCCTTGAAAATATGATTTTCTAAATAGGCAATGTGTTTCCAAGTTGAAAGGAGAGAAAATTTTTTGAAATTCGCCCCTTATTCCGCAATCTTTGGGCGTCCATGGGATGGATCTCTCATCCTTTCATCCAACTGCTCCTAAGCTCTCCTCATCAAGAACAATTTCTTGACGATGGGTGTCCAGGATGTAATCGGTCTCCAAGAATTGGGCATTTCGACTGCAGAACACTTTCTACTCACTTGGGTCATAGAAAAGGTAACCTACAGAGCCTTTTGGGTAGCCTACAAATAGGCAACGGCCGGTCCTGGATTCCAACCTGTTTGCACTCGTTCTTTTAATGTGTGTTGGACAACCCCAAATCTTAAAGTGTTTGACACGGTTTCTTTCCGGTCCAAAGTTCATATGGAGTTTTCGGAACCGATTTGGTTGGAACCCGATTCAGCACGTAAATCGTAGTCCCTGAATAAGTTGTCCCTAAATTCGTCAGAGAGATACTCGCCACCTCGATCAGATCAAAGGGATTTAATTTCTCTCCCCAACTGTTTCTCGACCTCTTGTCTAAACTCTTTGAACTTTTCAAAGGATTCAGACTTGTGTCTCATTAGGTATACGTAACCATATCATGAGAAATCATCTGTGAAATTGATGAAATACACGTGTTGATTTCGTGTCCTAACACTTAGGGGACAACATACATCATTATGTATTAGGTCAAATGTGTCTGTACATCTTTCTGGCTTACCGTTAAATGGCCGTTTCGTCATCTTGCCTTATAGGCAAGGCTCACAGGTGGGAAGATCTTCTATAGTTAGAAAATCCAAAGGACCATCCTTTACCAACCTTGTGATTCAGTCAACACCGATGTGGCCAAGTCGGTAATGCCACAGACACATGGGATTAACTGTATCACCGGCTCTCTTCTTGGGGATTTCAGCTGACGTAGTTTCGGTTATGTTAGTTTCTAGAGAAGGATGTAGAACATAGAGATTGTTCTCTAGTTCTCCGTATGAGATGAATTTATTATTTCTTTATAGTAATCGTATTACTAAAGAAGATAGAATAACCATCTGCACACAGTTTTGAAACAAAAATCAAATTTCACCTTAAATTTTGTACAAAAAGACAATCTTTCAATACAATTATTCTTTCTCTAAAAATTAACTCCACGGTTCCTATTGCCGCGGCTGCAACAGTTGCAGTAGTCCCCAAGTAGAGTGTAACTTCTCCTTCACTCAGCCTTCTGCTTACCTTGAACCCCTGCAGTGAGTTGCACGCATGAGTTGAAGCCCCGGAGTCAATACACCAGGATGCAGAAGCTACCAATAAATTGGTTTCTATAACACAAGATTCGAAATTACCTTTCTTGGATTCTAGGTAGGTAGGACAGTTCCTTTTCTAGTGGTCGGTCTTCTTGCAGAAGTGATAGGCATCTGATGCTTTGTCTTTCTTCTGCTTCTTACCCTTAGTGGCTTTCTTCTGAGGCTTCTTTGCCTTCATCTTTCTCCTGCCCGTCTTGCTAGCTTCAACAAGCATAGCTACAGGCTCATCCTTTCTAATCAGTTCTTCGGCTCTTTAAAACATATTGTTGAGCTCTTGCAAGCTGATTCAGCTTTTTCATGTTATACTTCATGATGAACAGATTAAAGGAAGGAGGCAAAGAATTAAGGATAGCATCTATCTGGGTCGCAAGGTCCAGCACGGATCCAAGAGCCTCTAGTTCGTTGATGTATCCCATCATCTGAAGACAATGGTCATGAACTTGTTGGCCTTGGGACATTTGTGCGGTCATAAACTATTTCAAGACCTTTTGTCGAGTAGAACGATTCTGCTCTTCATACATTGTCATGAGACTGTCCAATATGTCCTTGGCAAGTTAGATCTGATCGAATTGCCTCTGTTTGGGTTGTCTAAGGAGGCAATGATGTAACACCGGGCAAGGGAGTTTTTCTCCTCTCATTCCTGATAGTCTCTCCTTTGGGCCTCAGAAGCCCTGTCACCCGGACGCTCCGGGGCAGGATTCTTTGCCACTTTGTCCAGTTTTTCAGAAGTTATAACCAACATAAGGTTCCTGTACCAGTCGGCATAGTTTGGGCCCTTAAGCTTGTTGTCGTCAAGAAGCTTTGCAAAAGATCCTTTTTCCATTTTCTGATAAAAGAGCAAGCATCTGTCCACAACCTGATTTGATTCATGTTCATTTCATAGATATGGATTTTAATCTACGATCCATTTTCATTTATTCATCTCTGAGATTTCCCTCCTTTCTCTGTGACGGAGACTACGAGTTGTCTCTGGAAATGTGGGAAATCACATAGGGTGCATGGAGCCAACTATTTCAGCTGCATAACCCCACCACCATTCTGTGAAGGATCATATCCACTCGTCATGAGTTTTCCCTTCGGCCTCTGTCAGACAAGGGTCAGAGCTGTTTTCAGGTAATCCTTTCTGTCCAGTGAGTGCTCACCCATCATGTTCGTGAACACCAAGGTACCGTGAGAGAGTTTCCATTTTCTGGTGAAGTCCCTCCCACATCGGTCTATGACGCCCCTATCATCTTATGAAACACTTAGACAAGCCCAACAGCAAATGGATAGCCCATTTTCTGGTGCGTTTCCTCATTACTGAAGGACCCATCCTCATGCTAATGATGGAAGGCCTTTAGAGAGTTCACCATATGAATCTCCCTATCACTTGCACTCATATTAGCTAGAGGGAACAGTTAATTACGCCCTAGTTTGATTTAGGTCTGGCTCACACTGACTTTCATAAAGCCAGATTTCAATGGGCCTTAAATCGGCTAAGGTTCTGCACATAACCTCTTGAAGTGGTGTGGAGCCCACCACTGAGGGAGGTCATCCAATGACCAAAAGGGACACCATGGCAATGATGTGCATTCAGCCATGGTGTGCGCAAGAACCACTATCGAATGAGCATGGGCCAAGCACTTATGGCCCATGTACGCAGCACATCACATATCCAAACATCTCATGCAGGGATAAATTGATCCAATCAATTAATTATCTGTAAGGCCCATTGGAAGCCCGGTTTTAAATCCATAATATTAACCATTAATATTATCTAGGTATCTGGGCTGAATTAGGGTTACCCAGTTCGGCCCATATAGCTTTATCCTTTGAAGTGGGCTTTTAGCAGTTTTAACTATTTAAAATGGGGCCTTTACAAGTTGGGCTGAATTAACCATTTAATTAAATATCATTCCTTAGACCCATTAGTGGGAAAATTAGGGCTGACTGTCAGCCTTGATTAAACCCTAGATTTGGTCCAAACAGTTTGAACTAATCTTGGTTCGAATGGGTCTAGGGATTAATCTTTAATTCAAGAAAATAATCTGAAATTAAATAACTGATAAAAGAAAAACAAGAATCGGTTAATTAGGGTTGTTCGCACAATCCATCCTGCAAAACAGAGGTTAGACCATAGATTGCAGTTTCACAAACTACACATCGCAGATAGCGAATGTCCCATCTACGAAATCTCCCTTTCTGCACCGCCATCTTCAATCCAAAATAAAATTAAATAGAAATCCTATTTCTATTAATAATTACATTAGATCTAATCCCTATACATTGAGTCTAAAAATTAAAAAATATATATATTTACAAACCAAATGTAATAAATAAATCAAGAAACTGCAAATCTTGCAGTTCTCCCTGCGCAAATCAAAAATTCGATCTCCTCTTGTACGAACAGCCCATAAATCAAGAATATCATATAGAACATTTCTAAACAATAATCATATTTATATAAAATTAATTTCAGATTATTTGCCCATCAATTTTGGGAACAAATTTCCCAAAACCCATATATCCACAAATTGGGTAGAACGCCTTTTCGCTATTTGCGCAGGTTCAGATCTGAAATAGAATGGTTAAAGATTTGAACCATGGCTCTGATACCACTGATGGGATAGGAAATCTATCACATGGACACCCAAAGATTGTGGAATAAGGGGGGCAATTTTTAAAAATTTTTCTCTCCCTTCAACTGGGAATCGAATTCCCTATTTAGAAAATCATATTTTCAAGGATCATTCTTGAACCATAAACTGAACCAGATCTGAACAAAAAGGAGTAGGGAGGGATAATACCTGATACAGAGAAACAGTATCTCCCAATGGAGGTGTTCACGCCCAAGGAAGGATCCAAAATCTGCTCCCACTGAAGATGGCGCAGTGCAGGGTGGAGCAGAATCAGCAGTGTTCTTCCAAAAGAACTTGACCCTTCGCAATAATCAACTGAACGGCTTGTGAATACAACTCCCACCAATCTTTTCTCCAAAAGATTGGTATCAAAATCAAATCTTGATTTCTCCCAAAAAATGGAGATCGAACTGCTGTAGGCGACGGCTGGAGGAAGGAGGAGACAAGAGAGTATTTGTAGGGTGCAGAATTCTCTCTTCTAATAATCTCAGCTGTGAAGACAAGGATCTGTGGATTGCATTGCATGTCTAAAGGCTGCCACCTCCTTCTCCTTTTATAATCTTAAAGGGATCAGCTCCTAATCCCATTACGAATTGCTAACCCAAATCTTATTTGGATTAGAAGTCCTTTTAAGATAAGGGATAACCCTTATCTTATCTGCAGATTAGATCAGCCATCTCCTAATCTGATTAGAAGGCTTCCAAATCTAAATCTCATTTAGATCTTGAACTCTCTAAGTGGATAGGGTCTGGGCCCAATCCTATCAGTTGATCCATCTCAGAATTCGCCCCTTAAGGGGCTTATCAAATTAGCCCAGTTCGAAATGGGCTTAAGGCCCATTTAAGGTTATGTGTTCATTTAGCCTTCCAAACTCCTGCCCAGTTGGGCTTCCTTGTATGGCGTGGAACCCAAACATTGATCTACACATCAGCTACATGGGTTCAGCCCAGCCTTTGTTACAAGGCCTGGCCGAATACACTGTTATGGACAGTGCACCCCCTTAAAAATATCTCATGGTCTCTATGGGCCCAATACTTACCCTAAGTGGTCCCTCGGCCAAGCCACCTTGTAACACCCAGGGACTGTGGGCAGATGCAAGATTAGCCCATCAGGTATTATCCTCAATGGTCTTACACTTAATCTCTCAGCCCATAATGATCATATACTATCCGACAAGAGAGGACCTCTCCCTCGGCTGCAAGGAACAGTGTTGCACTCTCTTCTTATATGGATCCCGGGAATTAAAACCTTTTCCAAATCATTTAGAAACCTTAATATATATACTTTTATATCTCATATAAAATATAATTTGCAAACTAAATCTCAACGATTGAAATCGGCTGCCGGCAGTCTTGGTTTCCATCAGTGAGAGTGCATCCCCGATCATTACCTTTGTCCGACAAAGGGGCTGATCCTGTCACTATGATCACCCACTCAGATGAATTCTCAGACTGTCCCAACATACCCAGGTTTTGACCCCCGCTAAGGATCTCACTGATTGGTACATCAAAGACAACCCAATCCGACACCTAGTGCAGTATCATAATCGAGTCTAGGGGTCGGGTGTAACTTTCCAGTTTTGCCCATCAATCTCCAAGGTCCAGGGAAATACTAGAAATCTGGTCCAGTTCAAAGATTCAATTAATCCTACACTATATGTGCCTAGGGTCTCACCTCGGTAGCTGAGACAAGCCACCCCAACCGACTTGGTGGTACCACAGTGTCAGCCTTGTCAGGATTGGTCTCCCCAGACCGAGCCACTGGCTGTGAACATTTTAAACTAACACGAGTCTCATTAAGTGTCCAGTTTAAGGGTATTACACAGAAACATACCAAGGGAACATGAATCAAATATGCACTTTTATTCATTTACAATAAACTCATAAAGTACATCCTTTTTTATTGAAGCTAAGGGCATACAAAACTGTCTAACACCTAATGGATTTAAGCATGGCCACAGGCGAAAAGGTTTCCTCATAGTCGATGCCCTCTTTCTGAGTGCACCCTTTCGCCACTAGACGAGCTTTGAAGGTTTCAACCCTACTATCGGGGCCCTTCTTCCTCTTGTAAATCCATTTGCAACTGATTGCTTTTACCCCACAGGGCAGATCTACCAGAGTCCAGACTCCATTAGTCTCCATTGAGTCCATCTCTACTCTCATGGCCTCTACCCACTTCTAGGAATCTATGTCCAACATAGCTTCCGTGTAAGTCACGGAATCCTCCTCACTAGTCAAGGTTTTCACCAGGTAACTATCCTGGTCATAACCATAACGGACTTGTGGCCTGCATGCCCGAGTGGATCTTCTAAGTTGGTCACTGCCTGGAACTTGTGGGACATCTCCCACTGCTCCTAAGCCCTCCTCATCAAGAACTATTTCGTGATGATGGGTAACCCGGATATAATCGATTTCCAAGAATTGAGCATTTTGGCTGCAAAACACCTTCTGCTCACTTGGGTCATAGAATAGGTAACCCACAGAGCCTTTTGGGTAGCCTACAAATAGGTAACTGCTAGTTTTGGATTCCAACTTGTCTGCACTTGTTCTTTTAACATGTGCTCTCTTTGTATGGCATGGGACCCTTACATCGATCTACACATCAGCCACATGGGTTCAGCCCAGCCTTTGTTACAAGGCTTGGTCGAATCCACTGTAGGAGACAATGAACCATTGAGTCCATCACCATGGGCTCTTAATGGGCCCAATATTTACACTAAATGGTCATGAGGTCCAGCCACCTTATGAAAACCTAAGGACTGTGGGCAGATGCAAGATTAGCCCATTAGGTATTACTCTCAATGGTCTGATACTGCCTGACAAGAAAGGACCTCTCCCTTAATTGCAAGGAACAGTGTTGCACTCTCTATTCACATGGATCCCAGGAATTAAAACCTTTTGCAAACATTTTGAAACCATAATATATATAAGTATATCTCTATATAAATATATTTTTCAAAACACAAACTTCAACAATTGAAATCAACTACGGACAGTTTACGTTTCCATTAGAGAGAGTGCATCCCCGACCATTCACTTTGTTCGATAACAGGGCAGATCCTGTCACTATGATTATCCACTCAGATGAATTTTCGGGTTGTCTCAATATACCCAGGTTTTGACCCCCTCTAAGGATCTCACTAATTGGCATATCAAAGACAGCCCAATCCAACACTTAGTACAGTATCATAATCGAGTCTCGGAGTTAGGTGTAACATTTCAGTTTTGCCCATCTGTCTCTAAGGTCCAGGGCAATATTGGAATTTCAGTCTGGTTTAGGGCTTTATGAAAACCCACACTACATGCACCTCAGGTCTCACCCTGGCAACTAAGACAAGCCACCCCAACCAACTTGGTAGCACATCAGTATCAGCCATGGCAGGATAAATCTCCCCAGATCTATCCAACGGTTGTGAAGATTCTAAACTAACACGAGTCTCATAAGTTTCCAGTTTAAGGGTATTCCACGTGGAATCACAAAAGCAAGAAGCCACGGTACCCACGATTCCCCACACCAATTCACAAAAACAAATCCTCCACCCTGTTACAAACTTCCAAAGTGAACTCGATGTCACAAATGCTTATCGGTAATCTCCCATTTACCAATAAGCAGGGGGCTAACTATAGGTACAGGTTGATGACTACAACTGTAATAGCACAGAAGGTGCTAAATCAATAGTACAGAGACACCCATGACAAGTTCACAACTCGACACAAAGCTGCGATGAGCTCAAAACCTACACAAACTTACGATGAGCTCAAATCTTAAAACAAGTTTGCCATGTGATCAGAGTCACCACAGACCTGCAAAAGACTCAAAGCTTTGGCACCGAAGATGAATCTGAAGTTGCCATGGATCTGCGATGAGCACAAAGTCATCACACGCCTGCGATACCTTAGAGACATCACGAACCTGCGATGCACTCACATCCATCGCAAATCAGTGACAAATAAAGAAACACAATGACTGGTCGATGTCACTTGTGACAAGATGCCTAGTAAGATTCAAAGAGACACGTAAGACTAGCATTTACATCACCCACACCATGTCAGTTTAAGAGATTCGCAAAAGGAAGTAGCATGTGTGTATTATGAGAATCCTCAAACGAAAGGAAACCTAGTCCAGGAGAGATCTCATAAGAAACATGGTGAAACCCTAGCGGTGTCCCCCTGACAACTGACACCGAATCAAAGATTCCCTTTCTAAGTTGGAATGAAACTCTTTTGGCTCCTTCCTTTCGGGGGACCTTGGGATCTTTCCCTATAAAAGGAGGCCTAACTCATAATGAACACAACATTCTATCAATTAGAGCCTTTAGCCTACCATTTTCCCTCAGCCTTGCTTCGTCTTTCAAGGAGACCTACGTACGTAGCCTTACCACCACACTCATAGAGACTGTTAGTAAAGGGGACATCTAGATTCAAAAGGTAACATCAGTGGAAAATGTGGCAGATCTATTGACTAAGCCACTAACTCAGAAAGAGTTTGAGAAACACGTAGAAAATATAGAATTGAGGCTTGTAACTGATTGGATCTAAGTGAAAGTGGGATTTGTTAAATAGTGTATGCCCTTAGCTCCAATCAGATTGGTGTATTGATACATTTATTGTAAATGAATAAAAGTACATTTTTGTTTCATGTTGATATTGGTATGTTTCTATGAAATTACCCCTTAAACTAGACACTTATGAGATTCATGTTAGTTTCGAATGTTCTCAACCGTTTGATAGACTTGGGGAGTTTATCCTGCCAAGGCTAACACTAATGTGTTACCAAGGAAGTTAAGGCAGCTTGCCTCAACTGCTAGGGTTAGACCCAAAGCATAAGTAGTGTGTGTTTGGATGAAACACTGAACCTGGACGATTTTCTAATTATGCCCTAGACCTTGGAGATTGATGGGCAAAATTGGAAAGTTATACATAACCCCTAGACTTGATTATGGTACTGCACTAGGTGTTCGATTGAGATGTTTTTGATATGCCAATCAGAGAGACCCATCAAGGGTCAAAACCTGAGTATGCTGGGGCAATCTAAGAATTCATCTGAGTGGGTTATCATAGTGATAAGATTGTCCCCTTTGTCGGATAATGTGAATGATAGGGCATCTACTTTCTCTGATGGAAACCTAAACTGTCAGTAGTGGATTTCAACCATTTTTGAGATTTGGTTTTTAAAAATATATTTATATGATATACATATTATGTTTTATGAAAAATGTTTGCAAAATGTTTTAATTCCCGAGATCCATCCAAGCAGAGAGTGTGACATTGTACCTTGCAGCTAGGGGAGAGGTCATTCCCTGTCGGGCATTGCTGTGATCATTATGGGCCAAGAGGTTAAGTGTAAGAGACCATTAAGAGTTGATGGCCTAATGGGCTTTATCATACTTAAGTCCATTATCTTTGGGTGTTGGTTCCATATTGAGCCCATAGTGATGTACTCAAGGGTTTGTTGTGTTTAGTAGTGAATTCGGCCAAGCCTTTTCATAGAGGCTGGGTCGGACCCATTTTGGGGTCCCGTGCCATACAAATCAAGCCTAATTTAGCCATGCAATATCTTGGGTTGTGAATCTTTAAAGAAAATGGCCTAATGCCCATAATTAATAAGATTAAATAAGTTGTCATGTGCTCTATATCAAATTTGTGTTTGGAAATGGGTATGGAGCACCCATCCTCATAAGAGAATAAGCCCCATCTCTTAATAGAGCCCAGATCCAAATTAGATTTGGATAATCTCCTAATTTGATTGGGAGAGTGCTCCATAAGGAGATAAAAGAGGAAAGAGGGCAAACCAGACCGAAAACACCACTCTCTCTTGTTCTCTCTTCTTCTCTTTTGTCTCCCAAGAAACCCTATCATGACCTTGGCTATCAAGTACTGATACAGATCAGTTTTCTTCTAATCTTTCCAAGAAAAATTTAGACAGGTTTTAGGCTCACCTTCCCCAGTTCGATCCAAGCAGATGGGTTGCAGTTTTATTTTAAACTATGTTGTTAAATCAACTTCACCTATACTCTGTGCCATTTTTAGTGGAGGCTGGTTTTATGACTGATTTGGGAGTGAGCTTCCACCTTGGGATCTACATTTGTGGTATCTGTATCAGGTACACATCTCCCTCTCAGCTTGATTTCAAATCAGGTCAGGTTCTACCCAAGACCGATCCGAAAACATGCAGTTTTTCAAAACATAAGGGATTTGATTCCCATAAGGATTAGGAAATTTTTGAAATTTCACCTAGCCATCTAACATGTTTCAGGCATCCATATGATGGATCCTAACCCTTCCATTATTTTTTAGGTTTGCCCATTGTGAGCTCCAAGAAGCTTATAGCCGACTCAAAGAGATGGAGTTGCTACCCATTTTTTAGAGGAAATGGGCCCTCATTTTTATGTTTGAAAAGTTCGATTTAAGTCTTTGATAGTGACTTTGTCCTCCATAGAAAATGAACACAACTGAGAGATTTCAAGTCCCAAGGATTGGGAGAGGGAAGGTATTAGGCACCCCTCTCTCCAAGCTGCTTTAGCAGCCCGATACAAGAGTTGTCTAGGCTCAATTTCTTTTGGAGAAAATAGAAATTGTAAGAATTTCTTAAATCTGGAGGAACATGCTTTTTA
Source organism: Nelumbo lutea (assembly GCF_056320005.1). Taxonomy (NCBI): domain Eukaryota; kingdom Viridiplantae; phylum Streptophyta; class Magnoliopsida; order Proteales; family Nelumbonaceae; genus Nelumbo; species Nelumbo lutea. Next base: position 61,317,313 of record NC_142687.1, read on the forward strand.
ACTTCTCCTAAGACTGATTTTGAGGTGATGTTATCGGGTCTTAGATACTAATTTCCCAAAAACCCTCGCCTCTCTGCCTCTATTCTCAGTCAAGAAGAAATTATAAACGGTGGTTCTCCAACATCTCAAAACCTCAAGCAACCCTACAAAGACGAAAAAAGATTTACCTTCTGTATGTATCTTGATGGCAGTTTTCCAATAGCTAGGGATGAGATAGAATGAAGTTTAGATGGGTTCTTAAGCTAGGGAGTGTTTCTGGTTGTAACAACTTCCGCTTGAAAATGGAGGAGACGAGTTTGGAATCTAAGGTTCAAAATACCTCTGAATTTCAGGTGAACAGGAGGCAGTATATGGGATGGGAGAAAGCTCTCTTCTCTCTCTCTCTCTTTCTTTCTCTAGGGACTTCCACAAGTTTCCTCTCTTCTTGTTGAAGGGAAGGGAGATCCATCATATGGATGGCCGAATCATGCAGGGTGGCTAGGCAAATTTTCAAAACAATCCTTTCTCCCTTACGGGAATCATATTCCCTGTTTTAAAAAAACTACATCTTTCAATGTTCATTCTTGAAACAAACCGGACCAAATCTGAAACTAAGATAAAGGAAGGGATATACCTGTTATGGAATCAACAGTAGTTCCCAACGTAGGTGTTCACGCCCAGAGTTCACCAAATCCTTCCTCCACGGAATATGACACAACTTAGGGTGAGGCAGGATCAGCAAAGAGATTCTTTAGCAAGAATCCCAACTCTTCAATAAGAATCCCATAGGGATGTGAGCATAAATTCAAGATTGTTTCTTCCAGCAAGAAACAATATCAAGATCCAATCTTGATCACTCCAAGAACTAGAGATCGAACAGAATAGGGTGGCAAGAGCAAAGGGAGAGAGAACAAAATGTAGAAAACTGTAAAACTATGTAACCTTCTTCCAGTTCGCCCTCCTCCTTTTATATAATCCTTAAAGAGTTAACCTCCTAATTTGATTAGGAGTTTCTTGATCCAAATATTTATTTGGATCTGGACTCTTTAAGTGATAAGGCTTATCCCTTATCTTAACTGTAGATCAAGATCAGCTTCTCCTAATCCAATTAGAAGTTTCCTAATCCAAATCTTTATTTGGATTTGGACTCTTTAAGTGGATAAAAGTTATCCTCTTATCCTTATCTACTGATCCATACCCAAATTCGCCCCCTTATTTAATTAATCAAATTAAGCCCAATTCGAATTTGGCTTTAGGCCCATTAAGCTTTTAGGCTCATTTCCCTTTTATGCTGGAAACCTTGGCTCTCTTTGTATGGCGTGGGACTCTATCACTGCTGAATACAGTGAACCCCTGTGTCCATCAATACGGGCTCTTAATGGGCCCAACATTTACACTAAATGGTCATTGGTAGGGGTGTTAATGGACCGGTTTTGAGTTGAATTCTGTCCAAATCAAAATCCATTTGGACATATTGGATGAACCAATAAGACATTGAATTTGGACGGACCAATATGACATATTGAATTGGACCTGATCCATCCATAATGAATTTATATTGGATTGGGTCAATATCTCGTCCATTAAATGAAAAGAACATAGGTGTCAATGGACCAGGTTTGAGTTGAAACCAATCTAAGTTAACAGGAATTTGAAAAGATTGGGCAGTCTCTAGACCGGTCCAAAATGGTCCAAAATGTCCATTGGACCAAGTTCATTTGTAATGAACTCACATTGGATAGGACCGGATTCGACCAAATTCAGTCCAATTAACACCCCTAGTCATTGGGTCTAGCCATCTTATGAACGCCCAAGGACCATGGTCAGATGTGAGATTAGCCCGTCAGGTAAAAGCCCTAAATGGTCTTACACTTAACCTCTCAGCCCATAATGATTAACCACTGCCTGACAAGAGGACCTCTCCCTTGGCTGCAAGGTATAGTGTTGCACTCTCTACTCACATGGATCCCGGGATTTAAAACTTTTTTGCAAACATTTTGTGAAATCATAATATATATGTATATCTCTATATAAATATATTTTACAAAACAAATCTCAACAAGTTTGAAATCAACTGTCGATAGTTTAGGTTTCCATTAGAGAGAATGCATCCCCGATCATTCACTTTGTCCGACAACCTATCAGTATGATCACCCACTCAGGTGAATTCTCGGACTGCCCCAACATACCCAGGTTTTGACCCCCTCTAAGGATTTCATTGATTGCCATATCAAAGACAGCTCAATCCAACACCTAGTGTAGTACCATAAGTGAGTCTAGGGGTCAGGTGTAACTTTTCAATTTTGCCCATCTGTCTCCAAGGTCTAGGGCATAACTGGAAAATGGTATGATTTATGGTTTCAAGCAAACCCACACTACATGTGCTTCAAGTCTCACCCTGGCAATTAAGACAAGCCACCCCAGCCAACTTGGCAACACATTAGTGTCAGCCTTCACAGGATAAACCTCCTAGGTCTATCCAATGGCTGTGAATATTCTGAACTAACACGAGTCTCATTAGTGTTCAATTTAAGGGTATTACATAGAAACACACCATAATAACATGAACCAACTATGTACTTCATTCATTTACAATAAATGTCAAAATTACATCAATCTGATTAGAGCTAAGGGCATATGCTGTCTAACACTTGCCTCTGGTTTCCCTCTTCTCCTTGCTCTTCCCTCTCTCCCTCTCTCTCTAGGAGCCACCCTCAAGTTTTCTCTCTCAGATTTTCCTCCTTTCTTTCTCTTTCTTCCCCTTTTCCCCCTAGTCTCCTCTTCTCCCCTCTTCTCCCTACTCTCCCTCCCCCCCTTTTGAGCTCGAATTAGATCAATATTTATAGAGAAAGGGAGGGGGTTAGGTCTGAATTCGTTCAGTTATAGTGTCTAGAATTCAACAGAGGTTTTTCACACAAATAGGCATAGATTCTTCAAAGAAATAGATGCCTAATTAACCTTTCCTATTTGGTGAAACATTTTCTTTGATTTGGGGGTGATTTTCATGGGTTTTGTGCGTTCAATGGGAGTTTGGGGCGTGCCTGTCATGGAAGTATCGTATTTGGGGTTGTCAGTGGCAGAAAATGTAAATTTGATAAACTTTTAAATGTGGTTTTGTCTTTTTTTAACTTTAAGTGGAGTCTGTTTGGTATTTTGAGCTTTTTAAGCCTATTAAGCTCAAATTCATTGGTCCATGTGTTTCAATGGGGTTAAGTAAGGAGCTGATGTCAGTCCCCACCCTCTTAAGGTTCTAGGTTGGACAGCTGATGTGGCAGTTCAATCTAGTGCGTTGAAATGGTATCTTTCTAATTTAACGATCAAATTGGTAAATTAGAATGTGAAATTTGACGTGCTAGGGTTTTTTGGGTCTTTGACCATAGTGGTGATGTCTGATTGATCAAATAGGCTCGAGATGATTGAAATCTATAGATGACATGTTCAGACCAATGAGATTTGCTGAAATAAAATCTTTGTTTGATGAATAGTCAAACGAGATAATTTTGTGATGAAATTTGGTGGGTTGGCACTTTTGAACATCCAAAATCTAATGAAAGCGGTGGATCTTTGATTAGTGGTATAGATTGATTGATCTAGTTTAGATCATAGTCTTAGCTTATGGTTTTCCAATCAACGAGATGGCTCAAATGAAATCTTACTTTTTTAATGGTCAAATGGAGGTGTTTGGTCATGAAATTTGACATGGTGGGTTTTCTAGGTCTCTGAACACAGTGGTAAGGTCTAATTGGTTATATGAAGTTGGAATGATTGATGGTAATTAATTAGATTTGCTAAAATAAGATTTAGGCTTGATAAGGAGTTAAATGGGGGAATTTGAGCTATAATTTGGTAGGTAGGCATGGATTAGGGTGAGGAGTCAAAAGGATGGTTCTGATCTGAGAAAGATATGGTCGATCTTGGTAATCATTCAGGGCCATTAGATTGAAATCTTGATGTCTTTGCAGTTGGTTACCATAGATTCGTGTTGGAATTCACTAGTTGATTGTTTCCTAATGATGTTAAGGTGGTGGATATGTTGGATTTGATTTTGAGGAGTTGGAATTTGAATATTGCATAGATCAGGGCCATTAGAAAGGGAGTTGGCATGATGAGATGTCTGAAAATTGGAGTTTAGTCACGAAAATTTGTGCGTAACTAAGTTGTAGTTTTCCAAGTCTAGGGATGATGTCTGATCAAATGTTGATGTTGATCTCAAGGTTCTTATTTGTCCTGTAGTTTGTGTCAAATGAGAGTATTATGGGTTTTGAAAAATCTCAAATTGATCTAGTTGTATTTATAAATTTTGGGGGTCTAAGAGGATAGTACAAAGAGGTAGGGTGAAGGGACCGAGCAAATATTGGGTGCTAACAACCATCTATCTCCAAGGTCTTAGAAATAAACTAAAAATTAATCTGAGTTCAATGCTTCTAATAAACACCCACTAGCTATGCTTGGGGTCAAACCCTAGCAGGTAAGATAAACTTCTCTAACTCCTTGGCAGCACACTAGTGTCTTCCTTGTCAAGATAAACTCTCCAAGTCTATCCAATGGTTGAGAACATTTTAAAATAACACGAGTCTCTTAAGTGTCGGATTTAAAGAGTATAATCCATAGAAACATACTAATATTAACATGAAACAATAATGTACTTTATTCATTTACAAATAAATGCTTATGTCCATCAATCTGATTAGAGCTAAGGGCATATAGTGTCTAACATATATTTCTTGAGGTTTAAATAATAGACACATTTGAAAGTTAAACCCCTAAAATGAGATTATCCCCAAAGTATAGGATACCTATCTACAATTTACCCTATAATATATATAAAATTTAAAAAGAGTATCAAACCATTTTGAGATTTCATTCATCACACCAATTGAAAAAAATAAAAATCCAATTGTCCGATCCATTTATGATCTTGATCAGATCAAATATGGATCCACCCTATCAAATTATTTATATCTATCAATCTATCTATCTTTCCATATAGTAAAATTTGCTTGAATGGTTTGTTTTTTATTAAATTGTCTTAATGTTCAAGTTTCACATAAATAATCTTCAATTTATTTTCATGAATTTTTAATTCATATTATTGATAATATATAATGTTTTGATAATTTAGTTTATTGATACCAAAGCAATAAAGAAAACTTTAACCACTCTTAATTTAAAAATAAGGAAATGAAACAAGATTCATGTAGACGACCCGAATCTGATTCGATAATAGTTGACATAGGAGGCCCTAGGCGCCCCGACAGCAATCATTTAGATTCAGTTCATTAGAATTTTAAACAGCCAAATTTGATTGTTTGCTCAAGAAAGATGGAGCTTCTATGCTTTCCCATGTCGTCTGACTCGTTGAATTATCAATAAAATTAGTTAAAAATCAAAATTTTCATTTAACTACATAAAAATGCATATCAATTTAAATGATGACATAATAAAATTATCTACAGAAAGACTATCAGAGGCCGATTCATGAAATGGTGTCTTTGAACTATTCCAGAATCCATATCATTCAAAAAAAGAATGACAGTATTTAGTAGTTTGCGCTTAATAGCCGAAGGCCTAGATGGTCACTTGGCATCCCCTCCAAATCGGACGCGCAGGATCAATCCTGCAGAGCTGCAGGCCCTCGCATGCCCTTTTCTCTCCCCCATCGCCAACAAGATATAAATGTAACAAAAGGATACCAAGATTTTGTATGGATACATGTATAAATTCTTTTATAGTGAGAAACCTGAGCCATGGTAAATTACCCAAAAAGAATAAAATATAATAAAATAAAAGCGACAGTATGACCCATGGTAAAAGACAAGATAAACAGGGAAACGCATTGGAAAAGCAGGAATAACAGCTACAAACAATTGAGTTCAATATACAACACAGTCTAGAAACTGCAGGCACGACCAGAGATGATCTGGCAAATCTCCACTTGGCAATAATAATGATCTACCTGCAAATGTCAATGTATATTCATTCAAGGCTGCTTCGTTATTACATCGCTCTTTCTTTTCTCCTCATTGACAACAACGAATCACC